>NC_070581.1:33478733-33481471 GCF_027409825.1 Scomber japonicus | reverse complement strand
GGGTAAGAGAGGTGTGAGAGAGAGAGAGAGAGAGAGAGAGAGACACGGTGGTGGTCAGGCATGCAAATGAGCTTCATTACCATTGGCTGACCTGTTACATAACTAACCTATCAAACACCTTAGAAACCATCGCCATGGTGAGAGACCTTTCATCAATGGTAACCAAGGGGAAAGTATGGCGGGCGAGAGAGGTATGAAAACAGACAGAGGAGGTTTGGAGAGGCTGCTGCTGCTGAAACACGTCGAGACTCTGGAGCTGTTTTTTCCCTCATCAGTGATCTTTAGTCCCATGAAGGAAAATCTCAAAAGCTTCAAGTGCAAAAATATTTACGATAATCTCTTCGTCCAACTTTGTGTCCACAGTCTGTGTCTCGATGCAAACCCCCCAAAATCCTGCGAGAGATGCTCCACTCTGACTGTGGCTGCATCTTAATTAAAGGACGAGTTCATGATTTCTCAATTCTGTCATAAAACAACAGTCAGGAGCTCAGAATGAACAGGAAGTGTGTTTTTCTGTGTGTAATGATTCCTCCTGTTCATACTGAGCATTAGATCCTTCATCATGTTAACAGGAAGTGATGGAGGACTAAACCCACAGTCCTCCTTCTGTGGAAACATGGATTTAAAAGTTGAGCTGAAGCTAATATGAAGCTTCAGCGTCCAAATGAGTCAAATCAAGTAGATATGTTTCATTCATATCATTACCTTGGAGGGAAGGATATCCACCACCAATGCCCTCCCTCCCTCCCTCCCTCCCCCCCCTCCCTCCCCCAACACCCAGTTTCCCAAACACCATCTCCTTTGTGAAAGCAGGACAACTTCCTCCTCCTAAATGCTGCCCGAGACTAGAACATGCAGATTGATCTCGGCCAAAGACTCATCCAACCTCAGGCCGGACATGATCCTGAGGTCAACCTTGCAGAAGTCCCTTTACTAGAGGTAACTGTGCCGTGAGAGGCTGAGGATGATGAAGCGCAAGAGACTGAAATACGCTGACCTAGCAGCAGAAGCAGAACAACGAGGCTAGTAGACTAAGGTCCTCACAGTAGAGGTCGGCTGTAGAGGGTTTTTATAGCCACCTCAACATCTAAGCTCCTGAAGAGGATGGGAGTTTGAGGCCAGACCATCCAACAAGCAGTCAGGTCTCGATCAGAGGCTGCATAACCAAGTAGCAGCTGGATCAGGCTGTTAGAAGCGGTCCCATCTGGGCTCCGAAATGACCAGCAAGAGGGGTGAAAGTGGAGGGGAGCACACCTGGGATACTGGGTGTCACTGTTGAGCCCTTTGGAGGTATCGTGGGCCTATTAACGAAATATCAATGAAGGAGGCGACCCCACATGATGACCCCAAGGATGGGAATAGCCCCTTCTCTACTCAAGATCTCAGAGTGCCCACTTATCTAGTGGGACTTTTCCATTATACAGTTCTAGCACTACTCGGCTCGACTCTACTCAGTGTTTTTTGCGTTTCCATCAGGGATAGTACCTGGTAGAGCTGGGCGATATGGACAAAACCTCGATATCAATATTACAACAATAATGTAGAGATGATTCCTGATGCTTTCACAGAATATTTACACTATGAAACATTTGGTAATGTGGATATAATGACAAAGTGGGTGAAAAGGTAAAAAATAACACGAGCTAGAGCTAGAACAGTCCGTTAAGTTCAGGAAATGACATCATATTACAGTAATGCAGCCTTTAAATCCAGGAAAAGAAACTCTGATGACATATCACGATATTACGATATCCAAAATCTAAGACGACATCTAGTCTCATATCACGGTATAGGTATATATTGCCCAGCCCGAGTACCTGGTACTTTTTTAGCTCTGCCGAGGTTCCAAGCGAGCCGAGCCGATACTAAAATGTGAGTCAGTGAGTGTCGCCATTGAAAGAGTAATCAGCGTGACGTTCGACACAAGAATCAAACCCGGCATTTTTAAATCCCAACAACAGCGTTACAGCGATTCGGTTTCTCTTCTCTTTGCTTTGTGTGTGACAGAAAGCCTCCATGTCCTCCCTTGGTTATGTGTTTGTGTTACATAGAAAACGAAGTTTGGTTCCTGGTACCAAACCGAGTCAAGTCGAGTAGAGCTACAACTGTATAAATGAAAAGCCCCATAAAGGACTGAAACATCAAGTCCTTGATCATCACTGGTCAATCACTTCCATGATTCACCAGTGAGAGGCAGCAACGTGGCGCAAGGCATCTAGCCTGCCGGAAACGAAGAAGAAGAAGAAGAAGAAGAAGAAGAAGAAGAAGAAGAAGAAGAAGAAGAAGAAGAAGGCGGCGGCACTGGCAATAAAAAAAAAAGAGATAAAAATAGTACTTTTAATCAACAAATCTTTAACCCTCTGTAAATGCCAGTTAGCCACGCTAGTCAGCCAATGAACGCTAACCCCGCTAGCTGGCTAATAAACGTTAGCCCTGCTAGCCAGCTAATAAACGTTAGCCCGGCCCCCGTCCCCAGCCCGATGACGTAATCAGTTCTTGCTTTAGACCAGCAACGAGTTGGTGCCTGCTCTGGCTCTGAGGCTCGGGGCTGGAGCTTTGGTGGTGGAAAAGCAAAGAACCGGTGCTTCGTCAGGCTCTGGCTCCGAACCAGCACCAGCTCCAGCTCAGTGGAAAAGGGGCATTAGAGGTTCATCAGGTATAACACAGGAAGCATTTTCACACTTTAATACAAACAAGAGACTAAAATGAGACGTACAACTCGCTGATGACGTAATCAT
>NC_070581.1:33461233-33476233 GCF_027409825.1 Scomber japonicus | reverse complement strand
GAGAATACTTTCACCACCAGAGAAGAAGAGTGTGGTTTCCTGACTACTTCCTGTCCCACTGTGGTTTCTCTGCTTCCTGACAACCATCAGTCAGTCAGTCAGTCAGTCAGTAACTCAGTCACTCAGTCAGTCAGTAACTCAGTCAGTCAGTAACTCAGTCAGTCAGTCAGTCAGTCAGTCAGTCACTCAGTAACTCAGTCAGTCAGTCAGTCAGTAACTCAGTCAGTAACTCAGTCAGTCAGTCAGTCAGTCACTCAGTAACTCAGTCAGTCAGTCAGTCAGTAACTCAGTCAGTAACTCAGTCAGTCAGTCAGTCAGTCAGTCAGTCAGTAACTCAGTCAGTCAGTCAGTCAGTAACTCAGTCAGTCAGTCAGTCAGTAACTCAGTCAGTAACTCAGTCAGTCAGTCAGTCACTCAGTCAGTCAGTCACTCAGTCAGTCAGTCAGTAACTCAGTCAGTCAGTCAGTAACTCAGTCAGTCAGTCACTCAGTCAGTCAGTCAGTAACTCAGTCAGTCAGTCAGTAACTCAGTCAGTCAGTAACTCAGTCAGTCAGTCAGTAACTCAGTCAGTAACTCAGTAACTCAGTCAGTCAGTCAGTCAGTCACTCAGTAACTCAGTCAGTCAGTAACTCAGTCACTCAGTCAGTAACTCAGTCAGTAACTCAGTCAGTCAGTCAGTCAGTCAGTCAGTCAGTCACTCAGTCAGTCAGTCACTCAGTCAGTCAGTAACTCAGTCACTCAGTCAGTAACTCAGTCAATCAGTCAGTCAGTCAGTAACTCACTCAGTCAGTAACTCAGTCAATCAGTCAGTCAGTCAGTCAGTCAGTCAGTCAGTAACTCAGTCAGTCAGTAACTCAGTCACTCAGTCAGTAACTCAGTCAATCAGTCAGTCAGTAACTCAGTCAGTAACTCAGTCAGTAACTCAGTCAGTCAGTAACTCAGTCAGTCAGTAACTCAGTCAGTCAGTCAGTCAGTCAGTAACTCAGTCAGTCAGTAACTCAGTCAGTCAGTAACTCAGTCAGTCAGTCAGTGACTCAGTCAGTAACTCAGTCAGTCAGTCAGTAACTCAGTCAGTAACTCACTCAGTCAGTAACTCAGTCAGTAACTCACTCAGTAAGTCAGTAACTCAGTCAGTAACTCAGTCAGTCAGTCAGTAACTCAGTCAGTCAGTCAGTAACTCAGTCAGTCAGTCAGTAACTCAGTCAGTCAGTCAGTAACTCAGTCAGTCAGTAACTCAAGTCAGTCAGTAACTCAGTCAGTCAGTCAGTAACTCAGTCAGTCAGTCAGTAACTCAGTCAGTCAGTCACTCACTCAGTCACTCAGTCAGTCAGTCAGTAAGTCAGTCAGTAACTCAGTCAGTCAGTCAGTAACTCAGTCAGTCAGTAACTCACTCAGTCACTCAGTCAGTCAGTCAGTAAGTCAGTCAGTAACTCAGTCAGTCAGTCAGTAACTCAGTCAGTAACTCAGTCAGTCAGTCAGTCAGTCAGTCAGTAACTCAGTCAGTCAGTAACTCAGTCAGTCAGTCAGTAACTCAGTCAGTCAGTCAGTAACTCAGTCAGTCAGTCAGTCAGTCAGTCAGTCAGTAACTCAGTCAGTCAGTCAGTAAGTCAGTCAGTAACTCAGTCAGTCAGTCAGTAACTCAGTCAGTCAGTCAGTCAGTCAGTCAGTAACTCAGTCAGTCAGTCAGTAACTCAGTCAGTCAGTCAGTCAGTCAGTCAGTAACTCAGTCAGTCAGTCAGTCAGTCAGTCAGTAACTCAGTCAGTCAGTCAGTCAGTCAGTCAGTAACTCAGTCAGTCAGTCAGTCAGTCAGTAACTCAGTCAGTAACTCAGTCAGTCAGTAACTCAGTCAGTCAGTCAGTAACTCAGTCACTCAGTCAGTAACTCAGTCAGTCAGTCAGTCAGTCAGTCAGTAACTCAGTCAGTCAGTCAGTAACTCAGTCAGTAACTCAGTCAGTCAGTCAGTAAGTCAGTCAGTAACTCAGTCAGTCAGTCAGTAACTCAGTCAGTAACTCAGTCAGTCAGTCAGTCAGTCAGTCAGTAACTCAGTCAGTCAGTCAGTCAGTCAGTCAGTAACTCAGTCAGTCAGTCAGTAACTCAGTCACTCAGTCAGTAACTCAGTCAGTCAGTCAGTCAGTAACTCAGTCAGTCAGTCAGTCAGTCAGTCAGTAACTCAGTCAGTCAGTCAGTAACTCAGTCAGTCAGTCAGTCAGTCAGTCAGTCAGTAACTCAGTCAGTCAGTCAGTCAGTCAGTCAGTCAGTCAGTAACTCAGTCAGTCAGTCAGTCAGTAACTCAGTCAGTCAGTCAGTCAGTCAGTCAGTCAGTAACTCAGTCAGTCAGTCAGTCAGTCAGTCAGTCAGTCAGTAACTCAGTCAGTCTACTACTACTGATGGTATTACTCCTGATACTACAGTCCTCTTTTCTTTCCTAGTTTTCTTCTTCTGTGGTTTTCTCTGCTCTCGGCTCTCTGACACTCATCAGATCTGCCGTCACTTCATTTCTCAGAAACACTGTTTCAACACTCACACGAGGATGTGTGTCAGCGTCGCCATGACAACGGGTGAAGATTACATCTCTGACCCGAATCAGTCTCTGTAACAACGTCCAGATTAACATTTTCTTTTCCCATTACCGGTCAGTGTCCATATGAAACCAGTTTTAATATAAGGAATTAGCCTTTTTTTTATTTTATACTGCATGTTGACAAATATAAATATGTTTTTATTTTGTCTTTACATAAAAGGACAAACTTTTTTTTTTACTTTGCCATTAAACTCTAACACTCATAGACAGTTTATGAAACCTAATTAGAGCTACGGTGATTAGTTGATTCATTTCACTGGTTGATTCTGATCATTTAATAAAAGTTCAACTCATCATTTTTAAAAAGGCAAAAAGGCCAAAATACTTGATATTGGCAGCTTCTATAACAGAGGTGTCAAACTCATTTTAATTCAAAGGCCACATACAGACCAATTTGATCTCATGTGAGCTGGATTATTAAATAGATGGAGGGTAGGAAGGAAGGAAGGAAGGAAGGAAAGAAGGAAAGACAGACAGACGGAAGGAAGAAAGGGAGGAAGGAAGGTAGGGAAGAAGGACAGATGGAAGGAATGAAAAGACCACAGTGGGCCGGATTGCACCCCTCAGCAGGCCGGTTATGGCCCACGGGCCGTATGTTTGACGCCTCTGTTCTATAAAGTGATGATTTGAAACCTTTATGAATCAAACATGACATTAATCTGAATATCTTTGAGGACCGTTGATCAGACAAAAAGAGATGTGAAGACAACAGCAACCTTTGACTCTAAGACATTAATCTGACATTTAAAACACAAAACAATGAATTAAGAAAATATTCAGCTGATTACTCAACAACTGTAACAAAGAGCCTCAACTCTATGAACTCCTGCTCTAATATAAACTGAGCTTTGTACTTTGGCTGCAACTAACAGCTACTTTAATTATCAGGTAACATTTTCTTGATTCATCTTTTAGTTTTTTTGGTTCCTAAAATGTCAAAAAATGTTTCTCAAAGTCCAACAAACCAGCCTGAAATATCAGAGAAGACAAAAGAAAGCAGAACATGTTCACATGTAAGCAGCTGGAATCACAAGATAAAGACGATAAACCCTTTAAATCTGTTTATATTAACTTTAACCTCAATGATCCTGAGATCTTTGTTCAGGAGTTTAACTGTGAAAACACACCTGTAGACACAAACTCACACACACACACACACACACACACACACACACAAAAACACAAATGTCTGCTGCAAGTTTCAACATGTGGCTGCTGTTTAGATCCTGCAGTTTAATATCATGATAGAAACCTGCTTCAACATCCACAGCTCACAGAGAGAGAGAGAGAGAGAGAGAGAGAGAGAGAGAGAGAGAGAGAGAGAGAGAGAGAGAGAGAGAGAGAGAGAGAGAGAGAGAGAGTGAGAGTGAGAGAGAGAGCGAGAGAGAGCGAGAGACAGAGAGAGAGAGACACAGACAGAGAGAGAGAGGGACAGAGAGAGAGAGAGAGAGACAGAGAGAGAGACAGAGAGAGAGAGAGAGAGAGAGAGAGAGAGATACAGAGAGAGAGAGAGAGACAGAGAGCTGCAGGCATCAGCTTCTACATCACACCTGTTGCAATAAAGCTGCTGCTTCCCTTCAAACCTGCACAGAAACACACACACACACCTGCAGCAGGTTTCAACACGCTGCTGCTGTCTGGATCCTGCAGCTTCAACATCCACAGCTCACACACACACAGAGAGAGAGAGAGAGAGAGAGAGAGAGAGAGAGAGAGAGAGAGAGAGAGAGAGAGAGATATGCAGGCCCTGAGCTTCTACATCACACCTGTTGCAATAAAGCTGCTGCTTCTTCCTGCACACACACACACACACACACACACACACACACACACACACACAGCATGAATCCTCCATCAGCAGCATCTCTCACCGTTTATCAGCGGGTTTGAATCCATCTTCTCGGGGTGGATGTTTAGTCTTATTATTACTGTAGTTGTTGTTTCCTGTCTCCCAGCAGAGTCACACCTCCTCCTCCATGCTGCTGCTGCAGTGTTTGTTTGTCTTCAGTCAGTCTTGGTGTGTGTGTGTGTGTGTGTGTGTGTGTGTGTGTGTTTGTAGTTTGCAGCTGTCAGAGCCCGGGCTGAGGAGGAAGCGCAGTTCAGCAGCTTCTCTCACTGTTTATCAGCAGGTTTGAATCCATAATCCATCTTCTCAGGTTAGGATGTCTGTTTCCTGTCTCCTAGCAAAAACTCACACCTCCTCCATGTTGCTGCTGCTGTTAGTTAGTTTGTCTTCAGTCAGTCTTGGTGTGTGTGTGTGTGTGTATATGTGTGTGTGTGTGTGTGTTGTTTTGGGGTAGTTTGCATCTGTCAGAGCCGGGTAGAGGAGGCTGAAGAGGAGGCTGAGGAGGAGGAGGCGACGTTCAGCAGCTTCTCTCCTTCCCTGCTGCTGGTGTTATGTAAGCTCTCCAAGCTGCTGCTGCTGCTGCTGCTGCTGCCAGGCTCCCCTGCCTCCATGCTGCTCACACACCTTCACCTACAACACCTGATAAGCATTAAAAGTTACCTCCGCGAATTAAAACATGAAAACAAAGACAGAAAACGCCCCAAAAAGAGTCTAAAAAACGCCCTTTTAACTGGATATAACTTAAAACACGCGATATAAACTCACATCTAATAGTTTCGCGCTAAAATAAAACACAAGTTAAATCTTTCTCTGAGGCTGTTATCTAAATATTTAGGTGTTTTTTCCTTCTTCTCTCTATCAGAGCCTAATCTACAGGCTTACTTAACAATGCTAACACGTGTTTTAACTGTTAAAAATACGCGTTTTTAATCTTATCAGTAGATTTTAGAGCAACTATTTAAACGCGAGTCGTCTACTTATGTTGTTAAAGCTTCATAAAGTCTCTCTAAGTTCATGTTTCACCTCAAAGTATTGAGAGATTAGCCTAGCCTAGCATTAGCCTAGCCTAGCCGTGTTGCTATGACAGCCCCACCTCCTCCTCCTCCTCTGCTCTTCTCTCCTGCGTCAGCCCCCCCTCCCCAAAAAAAAGCCCCCAGCAGCCGTAGAGTTGAGCGGGGAGCCTGCAGAGTCCTCCGCCGGCAGGTAGAGGAGCTTTCCGGGCAGTAAAACCTCCAGCAGTAGAGGATAAACTCCTCACACAGGCTTCACTTAAAGGAGTGTTTCACTGTTGCTTCCTGTTTGGACGAAGCCTTGCTATTTATACCAGCGTCAGGTTAGCGGTGACGCACACACGTACAGCTTCCGGTTGTGGATTTAAGAGAGTAAAAGTCACCATAAATTAAAAGTAGTCACAAAAGGGTCATGTTCTTTATTCTTACTGCAATAAAAGTACAAGTACTGCGATGTACAAATACTCCATTACAAATAAAAGTACATAAGTATTATTAGAGATGTAGTATTACAGTAAAAGTACTGCAGTATTATAGTGATGTAGTATGCAGTATTACAGTAAAAGTACTGCAGTATTATGAGTGATGTAGTATGCAATATTACAGTAAAAGTACTGCAGTATTATAGTGATGTAGTATGCAGTATTACAGTAAAAGTACTGCAGTATTATAGTGATGTAGTATGCAGTATTACAGTAAAAGTACTGCAGTATTATCGTGATGTAGTATGCAGTATTACAGTAAAAGTACTGCAGTATTATAGTGATGTAGTATGCAGTATTACAGTAAAAGTACTGCAGTATTATAGTGATGTAGTATGCAGTATTACAGTAAAAGTACTGCAGAATTATGAGTGATGTAGTATGCAGTATTACAGTAAAAGTACTGCAGTATTATGAGTGATGTAGAATGCAGTATTACAGTAAAAGTACTGCAGTATTATAGTGATGTAGTATGCAGTATTACAGTAACAGTACTGCAGTATTATGAGTGATGTAGTATGCAGTACTACAGTAAAAGTACTGCAGTATTATGAGTGATGTAGTATGCAGTATTACAGTAAAAGTACTGCAGTATTATAGTAATGTAGTATGCAGTATTACAGTAAAAGTACTGCAGTATTATGAGTGATGTAGTATGCAGTACTACAGTAAAAGTACTGCAGTATTATAGTGATGTAGTATGCAGTATTACAGTAAAAGTACTGCAGTATTATAGTAATGTAGTATGCAGTATTACAGTAAAAGTACTGCAGTATTATGAGTGATGTAGTATGCAGTATTACAGTAAAAGTACTGCAGTATTATAGTGATGTAGTATGCAGTATTACAGTAAAAGTACTGCAGTATTATAGTGATGTAGTAGGTAGTATTACCGTAAAAGTACTGCAGTATTATAGTGATGTAGTATGCAGTATTATAGTAAAAGTACTGCAGCATTATGAGTGATGTAGTATGCAGTATTACAGTAAAAGTACTGCAGTATTATAGTGATGTAGTATGCAGTATTACAGTAAAAGTACTGCAGTATTATGAGTGATGTAGTATGCAGTATTACAGTAAAAGTACTGCAGTATTATAGTGATGTAGTATGTAGTATTACAGTAAAAGTACTGCAGTATTATAGTGATGTAGTATGCGGTATTACAGTAAAAGTACTGCAGTATTATAGTGATGTAGTATGCAGTATTACAGTAAAAGTACTGCAGTATTATAGTGATGTAGTATGTAGTATTACAGTAAAAGTACTGCAGTATTATAGTGATGTAGTATGCGGTATTACAGTAAAAGTACTGCAGTATTATAGTAATGTAGTATGCAGTATTACAGTAAAAGTACTGCAGTATTATAGTGATGTAGTATGCAGTATTACAGTAAAAGTACTGCAGTATTATAGTGATGTATTATGCAGTATTACAGTAAAAGTACTGCAGTATTATAGTGATGTAGTATGCAGTATTACAGTAAAAGTACTGCAGTATTATAGTGATGTAGTATGCAGTATTACAGTAAAAGTACTGCAGTATTATAGTGATGTAGTATGCAGTATTACAGTAAAAGTACTGCAGTATTATAGTGATGTAGTAGGTAGTATTACAGTAAAAGTACTGCAGTATTATAGTGATGTAGTATGCAGTATTATAGTAAAAGTACTGCAGCATTATGAGTGATGTAGTATGCAGTATTACAATAAAAGTACTGCAGTATTATAGTGATGTAGTATGCAGTATTACAGTAAAAGTACTGCAGTATTATAGTGATGTAGTATGCAGTATTACAGTAAAAGTACTGCAGTATTATGAGTGATGTAGTATGCAGTATTACAGTAAAAGTACTGCAGTATTATAGTGATGTAGTATGCAGTATTACAGTAAAAGTACTGCAGTATTATAGTGATGTAGTATGCAGTATTACAGTAAAAGTACTGCAGTATTATAGTGATGTAGTATGCAGTATTACAGTAAAAGTACTGCAGTATTATAGTGATGTAGTATGCAGTATTACAGTAAAAGTACTGCAGTATTATAGTGATGTAGTATGCAGTATTACAGTAAAAGTACTGCAGTATTATAGTGATGTAGTATGCAGTATTACAGTAAAAGTACTGCAGTATTATAGTGATGTAGTATGCAGTATTACAGTAAAAGTACTGCAGTATTATAGTGAGGTAGTATGCAGTATTACAGTAAAAGTACTGCAGTATTATGAGCTCATGCCAGTCAAAGTGCACTGAAGTATCTAAAAGTATATAATTAACACTTTTCTAGAGTCGGTTATTATGAAAAAGAAAAAATTCGGAGAATAAAACCAACAAACTTCTGATTTTAAAACGAGGATTTTTATTTTACTTTGAAAGCAAATTGTCACCCTCTCTTCTGATTTCCGGTGTGTGCGTGTACCTTGACGCAGGCGCTGTTGCGTTTCTGCAGCAGAGCGGAGACAACAGGGCGGTGACGTAAGCACGCCCCGCTGCTCCTATTGGCTGCCGAGGAGCCGCTGAGCAAGGCGGCAAACAAACAAATAAATAAAAAAAATAAATAAATAAATAAAAGGAGAGATCATTAAACTTTGATTTTTATTGGCTGACTAGTGTACAAAAATAAAGGCATAAATACTGCAGTAGTAGTAGTACTTTATGTAGTAGTAGTAGTAGTACTTTATGGACTAGTAGTAGTAGTACTTTATGTAGTAGTAGTAGTAGTACTTTATGGACTAGTAGTAGTAGTACTTTATGGACTAGTAGTAGTAGTACTTTATGGACTAGTAGTAGTAGTAGTACTTTATGGACTAGTAGTAGTAGTAGCAGTAGTAGTACTTCATGGACTAGTAGTAGTAGTAGTACTTTATGGACTAGCAGTAGCAGTAGTAGTACTTTATGGAGTAGTAGTAGTAGTAGTAGTACTTTATGGACTAGTAGTAGTAATAGTAGTACTTTATGGACTAGTAGTAGTAGTAGTACTTTATGGACTAGTAGTAGTAGAACTTTATGGACTAGTAGTAGTAGTAGTACTTTATGCACTAGTAGTAGTAGTAGTAGTACTTTATGGACTAGTAGTAGTAGTAGTAGTAGTAGTAGTACTTTATGGACTAGTATTAGTAGTAGTAGTAGTACTTTATAGACTAGTAGTAGTAGTAGTAGTAGTATTTTGTGGACTACTACTACTAGTCCATAAAGTACTACTACTACTACTACTAGTGCATAAAGTACTACTACTACTACTAGTCCAGTAGTATTACTAGTAGTAGTAGTAGTAGTAGTTTTTGTAGTATTAGTAGTATTGTAGTAGTATTTGTAGTATCAGTGTTTTTAGCAGTAAATCTCCTCTTAGTGTTTCCTGTTGAGACTAATAACTGATTGTTGAACTCGTCCTTTAACTTCAGGAAAGCTCGTCGTCTTCTTCTGCTGGTTCTGATCAGTTTTTAATATTTTATTTTATGTTAGCTACTGAATAGTTTCAGTAATTTTGAGTAATAATACGACCTGTTGCTCAGTTAACTGTCTGCTTTACTTAATGATCTCAAACACAAACTAAACTATGAGAGTCTTCAGCCGATGCTGTGTGTGTTTCTATCAGATCAATAATAACCATCAGTTTAATATCAGTGTGTTGTTAACTGCTCTGAAAGAAAAGAAATAAGACCCTGACTGTCCAAGAGATGAAAACATGAAACACGTCCAGCTGCTCTGTCAACAACACGTATCCTGTTGCCACGGAAACTGGATGCTAAATAGAGGCGGCGGTGTGAAGAAGCTGAGAGATGACTCTTGAAATAGACTCCCAGCAGGAGGACACACACACACGCACACGCATGCACACACACACACGCACACACACACACGCACACATACGCACACACACACACACACACACACAGTTAAAACAGTCATTCTGTGGCTCACATGGTTTGATTCCATCCTAGGTAAAGAAAAACATCTTTCCTAGGATGGCGAAGTCATTATCATCAAAACAACATAATTCTCTATTCACTCTCTTTCTGAGGCTCTCCATCATTTTTTCCTAGGATGGCGAAGTCATAATCTGCCTCATAACTCTGCCTCTGATTGGCTTAACCTGATATTTTTACCATATACTACATTATTCTACTATATTTATTTTTATTTATTTAATGTTTTAATGTGTTGTAAGTCTGTTTCTGGAGTTTTAAAGAATACGCTGAGAAACATCAGAGAGAAAAAAATCAGTAATATAAAATAAAAATCAGGCTTATATAGTATTTAAGATCAAAGATATTATTAAATGTATGTGAAATAATTATTTAAAAAACCCTAAAAGCCGTTCTTTATGAAATTACACAAAATTATGTTTATTTTTTATGGCTTTTTAAAAAATGTGTGCTTTTCAATTGCGGAAACACTCAACACTTTCCTTCAAAAAGAAAAAAAAACACCTTCAAAATGAAACAATCTTAAAAGAAAGTCATTTATCAGACTCACACCAAACTACAGTCTGTTTGTTTTACAGTTTTTATGATTTAACTAAACATCCACACTCAGGAGATTATCTTAAATTCATCAGTAGAAACATTTTCTGTGTCCAACATGTGACTCAGACAGATGTGGAGCAGCTGGAGGGAAGCTAACAGTTTCCCTTTGGTTCCAGTCTTTGTGCTAAGCTAAGCTAGCCACATCCTGGACCGGTCTGCGTCCTTTAAGAAGAGTTCAGTCTCTATGCATCAGCTGACACGTTTTATCAATCGTCTGTATTGATCGGAGCGTAGCAGTGATCAGGTGATCAGGTGATCAGGTGGTCAGGTGATCAGGTGGTCATGTGATCAGGTGGTCATGTGATCAGGTCTGACCCTCAGCTCGTCTCTGCAGGAGTCTCAGTCGACGTCCAACGAGAAGAAAAGTCTAGAAAACGTCTCTTCTTCTGCTCTCTTCTGGGAGTTCTGACAGACCCTGCAGCTCCCGCAGACCCTGGAAGAGGAGGAAGAGGAGGAGGAGGAGGAGAAGAATGAGGAAGATGAGAAGGAGAAGAAGAGGGAGGAGAAGGAGGAGGAGAAGGAGAAGTAGGAGGAGGAGAAGGAGGAGAAGTAGGAGGAGTAGAAGAAGAAGAAGAAGAAGAAGAAGAAGAAGAAGAAGAAGAAGAAGAAGGAGGAGGAGAAAGGCGAAGAAGATGGAAAGGAGGAGGAGAAAGAAAGGAAGAAGGAAAGAAAGGAGACAGAGAAGAAGATGGAAAGGAGGAGGAGAAAGAAGAAGATGGAAAGGAGGAGGAGAAAGAAAGAAAGAAAGAAGGAAAGAAAGGAGAAGGAGGAGAAAGAAAGGAGGAGGAGGACAAGAGGAAAACCAGGAGGAGAAAGAAGAGGAAAAGAAGAAGAAATCAATATTTGTGATTATAATCATATTAAGGACATTTCAGTGACAGAATCATTAATCAATGATGTCATCAATGATGTCATCAATGATGTCATCAATCAGACTGACCTCCAGAACCATCCGGATGTTTGCTTTGATCTTAGCCGAGTCTTTAGTCAGCTGATCTGTGAAACTACAAGACACACACACACACACACACACACACACACTGTTGTTAGCATCTCCTATTCATAACAATGGACACAGCTAGCATTGAGCTAACAGAGAGGGAAACATTCTCATCTTTACCAGAAGCTGCTACGATTAATAGATTAATAGATTAATTGATCTAAAGAAAATGAGTTTTGATAATCAATTAATTATTTAAATCATTTCTCTAATATAATAATAATAATAATTAGCTTCTTTAGTGAAATGACAGATGAATGTTTCAGAGTTTTAATGATCCCAACGATAGCGATCAATAACTGAATGGATCCGTTAAACATGAGTATGGTTGTGAGTTGTGACACTGACGCTGTGAGCTGACTCGTCTTCTTGTCGATGAAGCGCAACGCCTCGTCGTGAGTCATCTCCACGAAGAACCCGTAACCCACGGCAACGAAGATCCTGGACGCGTCCTCCCTGCAGGACGGAGACGATGAGTCACATGATTAACACACCGTGAAGAAGGGCGGACATTTTTAATTCAGTACCCCGAACTCTCTCTGTGTGTGTGTGTGTGTGTGTGTGTGTGTGTGTGTGTGTGTGTGTGTGTGTGTGTGTGTGTGTGTGTACTTCAGCTACTTTATCACAGCTGCAAAACCTTATTCAGTAACTGTCTTCAAGCTCAGATGTCTGTAAACTTTCTTCAGCTCAATGAAAATAAAACTGACATTATTTTAATTGGACCACAGCGTCTAACCAACATCACTCCTTCTCATCTTGGTAAATTCATCTCCTCTGTTAAAGCTGCAGTTGGTAACTTTGAGCAGAGAGAGGACTTAGCATCAAATTTGTACAACTGTCAGATCCCTCCCCCTCCCTCTCCGCTGTACTCCTGCCCTGCCTCCAAAGTCCCTCCCCCAGAGGAGGAAGGGGGAGGGGGCTGTGTGCGTGAGCAGTGATTGACAGCTGTCAGACACTCCATCAGACACAATCCTGGCTCTGATTGGTTCAGTAGGAGCAGTAGGCGGGGCTAAATGAGCCTGGTTTTTGTTTTTTTACAGATTACTAGTTTCATATAATATAATTGTGACAGTCTGAGCAAATATGACAAAAAGTTACTTTTATAAGACTCACCAACTGCAGCTTTAAACCATGTGTGTAAAACCCTCAATGTTATATTCAATACAGGACTTAGAGTTAATAAGCAAATCAACAACGTAGTCAAATGAACAAATATAGATCAATAAAACAGGATCTCTGACATCATCAGTCGTTAATAAATGATTTAATTAAAAATGTAACTGTGTGTGTTCCTGTATTAATCAGTGATCAGTTTGATGTAGATGTGATTGATCAGTGTATCAGCAGCTCACACTTCAGCCTGGACGAAGAAGTTACAGCCCAGATCCACGTCAGTCTTCAGCTGCTGAGAGCCCGCCTCCTGCAGAGAGACACGCAGTGACATCACAGTGACATCACAGTGACATCACAACAACAACATGGGTAAAAATGTAATTAAATTCTTTATTGAATCTAAAAATATTTGTACACAGTCTATTTACAAAGTGCTGAAATGAGTGTATGTATATGTGTATGTGTGTGTGTGTGTGTGTGTGTGTGTGTGCATGCATGCGTGTGTGTGTGTGTGTGTGTGTACCTGCAGACTCTGGATGGTGTTCTTCAGCTGCAGGTACTGAGAGATTTTCTCAAAAACAGCGTCTCTCTGCTCAAACACTTTCCTGAAAGACACACACACGCACACACACACACACACACACACACACACACACACACACACACACACAGTTTATAATATATATCTCTGCAGTGTGTTAGTTTGAGTCTCGTATCTCTCTGCAGTGTGTTAGTTTGAGTCTCGTATCTCTCTGCAGTGTGTTAGTTTGAGTCTCTTGTCTCTCTACAGTGTGTTAGTTTGAGTCTCTTGTCTCTCTGCAGTGTGTTAGTTTGAGTCTCTTGTCTCTCTGCAGTGTGTTAGTTTGAATCTCTTGTCTCTCTGCAGTGTGTTAGTTTGAGTCTCTTATCTCTCTGCAGTGTGTTAGTTTGAGTCTCCTGTCTCTCTGCAGTGTGTTAGTTTGAGTCTCTTGTCTCTCTGCAGTGTGTTAGTTTGAGTCTCTTGTCTCTCTACAGTGTGTTAGTTTGAGTCTCTTGTCTCTCTGCAGTGTGTTAGTTTGAGTCTCTTGTCTCTCTGCAGTGTGTTAGTTTGAATCTCTTGTCTCTCTGCAGTGTGTTAGTTTGAGTCTCTTATCTCTCTGCAGTGTGTTAGTTTGAGTCTCCTGTCTCTCTGCAGTGTGTTAGTTTGAGTCTCTTGTCTCTCTGCAGTGTGTTAGTTTGAGTCTCTTAACTCTCTGCAGTGTGTTAGTTTGAGTCTCTTTTATCTCTGCAGTGTGTTAGTTTGAGTCTCTTTTATCTCTGCAGTGTGTTAGTTTGAGTCTCTTACTGTAAATCTCTCTGCAGTGTGTTGGTTTGAGTCTCGTCTCTCTGCAGTGTGTTAGTTTGAGTCTCTTACTGTAAATCTCTCTGCAGTGTGTTAGTTTGAGTCTCTTGTCTCTCTGCAGTGTGTTGGTTTGAGTCTCTTACTGTAAATCTCTCTTCAGGACATCACTGATGAAGTTTTCATACTCTTGAACCTTCTCATCAGGGTTAGCATCCGCGTTAGCATCAGCAGGAGGAGCCATCATCATCACCTGTCGTCTATTTTTCTCTTTAAAAACAAACTAAACTAACTTTCCGTCGGGCTGGCACATAAAGAGCAGCAGCTGTAACCCGCAGACAGTCTGACTGCTGTTATATTTAATGTCTCTGTGCTGTTATTGATGCATGAACAGCAGAGTTAGCTTCATGTCGGAGCCGCATGTAAACACCGCTGCAGGAAGGAGACACTATGTCCCGCCTCCCTCCGCCTCTGATTGGCTGAGACGCGCTGCCTTCGTTAGTCTGATTGGTTCGATTCTGCCGTCACAGATAGTTCAGGAGAATATGCGCTACGCTCTCTCGCCATCCTAGGAAAAGAAAAACAATATGTAAAATGATATACGCTCTCTTACCATCCTAGGTAAAACATAATATATATTCCATATTATGATCTACAGTCTCTCTCTGTCCTATGAAAAAATAATGTATGTAGTATGATCTACACTCTCACCATCCTACGAAAGAATAATGTACGTATTATGATGTACACTCACAATCCTAGGAAGAAAAAAATAACGTACATAAAATTATTTACACTCTCTCCTCTGAAAGTTATCTATCTGCTTTAATTCTATATTTTAGGTGCTTTTCTATCTGCTTTAACTCTGTATTTTAGGTGCTTTTCTATCTGCTTTAACTCTATATTTTAGGTGCTTTTCTATCTGCTTTAACTCTATATTTTAGGTGCTTTTCTATCTGCTTTAACTCTATATTTTAGGTGCTTTTCTATCTGTTCTGGTTCTATAGCTGCTGCTGTAGTGACGTCATAGTAAACAAACATGGCGGACGGCTGTTATCTCCGCAGCTATCCAGGTTAGCATAAAACGTTCATTTTTAAGCCGCTCTGCGTGAGAACAAGTGTTTA
>NC_070581.1:33448733-33456233 GCF_027409825.1 Scomber japonicus | reverse complement strand
ATTGATGTGTGTTTCTCACTTTAAGATGTTTTAATAAAGAAATATTCATCCTGCCGTCAGCTGTTCTCACTTCCTGTTCCTGTCTCAAAGTCACAATTAAAGCCAAATTATTATCCCTCCATAATTATACACAACAACAGAGAGGACTGAATGAAGTATTAAAGGACCAGTTCACAAAGTACTACTACTACTAGTCCATAAAGTACTACTACTACTACTACTAGTGCATAAAGTACTACTACTACTACTAGTCCATAAAGTACTACTACTACTAGTCCATAAAGTACTACTACTACTACTACTAGTGCATAAAGTACTACTACTACTACTAGTCCATAAAGTACTACTACTACTACTAGTCCACAAAGTACTACTACTACTACTACTACTAGTCCATAAAGTACTAGTACTACTACTAGTCCATAAAGTACTACTACTAGTCCATAAAGTACTAGTACTACTACTAGTCCATAAAGTACTAGTACTACTACTACTAGTCCATAAAGTACTACTACTACTACTAGTCCATAAAGTACTAGTACTACTACTAGTCCATAAAGTACTAGTACATACTAGTCCATAAAGTACTAGTACTACTACTAGTCCATAAAGTACTACTACATACTAGTCCATAAAGTACTACTACTACTAGTCCATAAAGTACTACTACTACTACTAGTCCATAAAGTACTACTACTACTACTAGTCCATAAAGTACTAGTACTACTACTAGTCCATAAAGTACTACTACTACTACTACTAGTCCATAAAGTACTACTACTACTACTAGTCCATAAAGTACTACTACTACTACTAGTCCATAAAGTACTACTACTACTACTACTAGTCCATAAAGTACTACTAGTTGTAGTTTTGCAGTAGAAAAGTAGAATATTGTATATATTAATAAATGTGAGGAGGAGATATGTGAAGTAAGAAAAGGAGAAGAGTGAAGTTGTATATTAAACAGTGTGGTGTGGGAGGTGCCAAACACTTCCTCTTTTCTCCTTTTTTCCTCTTTTTCCTCTCGTGCCGTCTCTCAGCTCGGACCAGCAGTCAGAGTGAAGTGAGACAAAGAGACAGACCGAGCAGCTCCTCAGTGAGTATCATCATCATCATCACCTTCATCATCATTACTGCAGTTTAATGTGTTGAAGTTAATGTTTCATCTTTGAATGTGTAAATGTGTTAATTCATTACTTTATTAGTCTTGTAATGAAACAGATGTTGTAGGTAAGAGCTCTCACTGTCTCCTGGTTTATTTTCTCCTTCCTCGCTGATGCTCAGTGATGATGATGATGATGTCAGACCCTTCGCAGCCAGCTGATTGGTCCTCTGCTGTTGAAATGTCAGGACTCTTCACAAAGGTAAGAAGAATCATTAGCAGCACTTTATTAATATTATTACATGACTGCTATTAATGCTTTATCATCTGTTATTCTGTCATTTATTGAAGCTATTAATAGACTATGACATCATTAGATACTGAATTTGTGACATCATACTTGGTGTGATGATGTCACTTAACCCTAACACATCAACTTCTAATAATAATAATACATTTTATTTATAAATAATTTTACATTTGAAAACAAAACTTATTGTTAATTTGAAGCATTTTTAAAGCATTTAATTCTCCACCTCTCTCTTCCAGGTTAGCCCCGCCCCCTCCTACACCTTCCACCAATCACCAAAGGCATCACACGAGCCCTCCTATGACGTCATCAAGCCCTCTCTCTGGTTGGACGGCTCCGGCTGTCAGTCACTGAGCTCTGCCTACATCCAGCCTCCTCCTCCTCTCCCTCCTCCTCCACCAGGATGGAGCAGTTACTATGGCAACCATTACCCTTCTTCCTCCTCCTCCTCCTCTGGTGATTGGGTATCACCTGGCAGTGTGCCGTGTGGGCAGGGCGACACACCAGGTGAGATATCTACCTGTCAGTCTGAGCACCCAAATATTACTTCCTGTCTTGTAATTCAGCTTGGATGCTAAGATGTGATGTGTGTGTAATTAGTATAATGAACTCATCATCAGGTCAAATAAAGATAGAGTCATATGCTGAGCTGCTGCTGTCGAGGTTTCATTCACTGTGTGTGTGTGTGTGTGTGTGTGTGTGTGTGTGTGTGTGTGTGTGTGTGTGTGTGCAGAGCAGCGCAGGTGTGTGAGCTGTGGGACCAGCAGCGCCCCCCTGTGGATGAGAAACACGGCCGGTCGTCACCTGTGCAACACCTGCAGCTTTCAGAAGAAAACCAACAGACACAACCGACCGCTGCTGAGGCCCAAAAGGAGACCTGTGAGAATACTACTACTACTAGTACTACTACTACCACTATTACTACTACTACTAGTAGTAGTACTGCTTTTACTACTACTACTAGTACTACAAATACTACTGCTTCTGCTACTACTGATACTACAACTAGTACTACAAATATTACTGCTAGTACTACTACTACTGATACTAATACTAATACTACTGCTACTACTACTACTACTACTACTACTACTGCTACTACTTAAACTTAACTTTAAACTTAAAGTCAGTGTAAAGAAAGAATAAATATGTGTTCTGAGTTTGACATACCACAGAAAAGTGTGTTGTTAACCACCCTGCCAAATTTGAATGATTAAAAAAAAAATCACCAAATATATGAAATTAGGCTTCAAAGTTGTGTAAAAATCAGCCTCTGAAGCCCCGCCCCCTACCAAGTGTCACCTGTCAATCAAAGTCACCACCTCTACCAGAAACATGGATGCTACGTCAGAGCTTTCTGCTGCTAACTCGGCAGCTTTGTTGAAGTAAAGTTATAATCCTTCAGTTCAGGTTTAGCAGTTATAACTTCATCAGTTATCAAGCAGAGGTGCTGCAGGTGTTCTTCAAACAAGCTCAGGGTCAGTATTTCCTGTGACTGCTTCACAATAAAAGCCACCCAGTGTGGTCATGACAACTTTTAATGTGAAGCAGCAGCAGGAAATGTATCAGAATCAGCTGTGATGTAATAAAGCTATGATCCGTCTGCAGCAGAGTGAATCAGTGACGCTGCCTCTAACAGACAGACACAGTTAATATGATGAGCGGATGTTTCAGACTAAAATGATCTTTGTTGTTTCAGGTTGTGACTCAGAGGAAAGACACTCAGTGTGTGAACTGTCTGACTGACACCACGACGCTGTGGAGGAGAAACTCTGCAGGAGAGCCGGTCTGCAACGCCTGCGGCCTGTACTACAAACTACACCAGGTACTACAAACTACACCAGGTACTACAAACTACACCAGGTACTACAAACTACACCAGGTACTACAAACTACACCAGGTACTACAAACTACACCAGGTACTACAAACTACACCAGGTACTACAAACTACACCAGGTACTACAAACTACACCAGGTACTACAAACTATACTACACACTGTACTACAAACTACACCAGGTACTACAAACTACACCAGGTACTACAAACTATACTACACACTGTACTACAAACTACACCAGGTACTACAAACTACACCAGGTACTACAAACTACACCAGGTACTACAAACTATACTACAAACTGTACTACAAACTACACCAGGTACTACAAACTATACTACACACTGTACTACAAACTACACCAGGTACTACAAACTACACCAGGTACTACAAACTACACCAGGTACTACAAACTACACCAGGTACTACAAACTGTACTACAAACTACACCAGGTACTACAAACTACACCAGGTACTACAAACTACACCAGGTACTACAAACTACACCAGGTACTACAAACTACACCAGGTACTACAAACTGTACTACAAACTACACCAGGTACTACAAACTACACCAGGTACTACAAACTACACCAGGTACTACAAACTACACCAGGTACTACAAACTACACCAGGTACTACAAACTGTACTACAAACTACACCAGGTACTACAAACTACACCAGGTACTACAAACTGTACTACAAACTACACCAGGTACTACAAACTGTACTACAAACTACACCAGGTACTGCAAACTACACCAGGTACTACAAACTACACCAGGTACTACAAACTACACCAGGTACTACAAACTGTACTACAAACTACACCAGGTACTACAAACTACACCAGGTACTACAAACTGTACTACAAACTACACCAGGTACTACAAACTGTACTACAAACTACACCAGGTACTGCAAACTACACCAGGTACTACAAACTACACCAGGTACTACAAACTACACCAGGTACTACAAACTGTACTACAAACTACACCAGGTACTACAAACTACACCAGGTACTACAAACTGTACTACAAACTACACCAGGTACTACAAACTGTACTACAAACTATACTTAGAACCATAAACTATACTGTAAACTGTCAGAGCAGCAGGTGAATGAACACAGAGTCACATGATCAGCTGACTCTTCTTCGTGTGTTTCAGGTGAACCGCTGACTCTTCTTCGTGTGTTTCAGGTGAACCGCTGACTCTTCTTCGTGTGTTTCAGGTGAACCGTCCGCTGGCGATGAAGAAAGACGAAATCCAAACCAGAAACCGGATCGTGACCAATAAGAAGAAGAAGAGCAGATCAGCTGACCAGTCGGAGGTGGCGTCTGACTGCAGGCCGATGGGCGGATGGACACACTGAAGTTAGACAGGAAGTAGTTCCAACATGTAACTTGGAGCCAGTTTTATATTTGAGCTTCTTTTTAACAGTGTATTATTTTATCTCTGATGATGATTTGGAATATTTTTTACATTTCTAATAATAAAATGTCATTCATCATTCTACCTGCTGTCATGTCTTCATCTGTCTGCACATCTGTCTGATAAACAGCTGCAGTGAGTTTTACTTCTGAGTCATAATTACACAGTCTGCGTGTTATTCATCTCATAAGAAGATAAGAGGTTAACAAGTTTAGATAGAGTCATGTGTTTACTGTGGGTTAATGAAAAGTGATGGAAATGATGTGATGTCATTTCTATTTAAGCTTTTTGTTATTGCTATCACTGCAACCCCGAAACTGTAAGAGTCATTTAAACACTTCTAACTTTTAACCTAACGAATAAAAACCAGCTGAGGTATTTCACTTGAAGTCTCCAGGAGGTTTGTGCTGTATATAAATGCACAATATTACACTATAATACAATACAATAAAAAAAGAGAGAGCATGCAAGACAGTAGCAATATATGTTCAAAAGCATACAAGAAAATAAAGTAAATATAAAACCACACAAATTTAAACAAGATTGTAAAAGTAAAGAGAAGAAAAGAAAAGAATATCATCCCTCCATTAGTTCAGGATGACATGAACACAGGTGGAGGAAGAATAAAGACATAAGCAGTCAATAAAGAGTCAAAAACCCCACACAGACGGAGACTTACAGACACTGGGAGAACAGCTGGGAGGAGAAGTACCTCACCGAACCGGCAACACTAAGGAGGACAGACAGGATGTGTTACTGTATATAGAGAGACAAGACACAGGTGAGGCCAGCTGGGCAGGAACAGGAACAGGAAGTCTGACACAGAAAACACAGTTAGTGACAAACTGAAAGTGACTGAACATGTGAAAAAGAAACAAACACATGACTTTACTGTACTAGACTGTATAAATAATCTCTACAGCAGAGGTTTCTCTCCTCTCTCACACTCCTGATTCTAATTATTCACTTGTTATGAAGCCTTTTAATGAGCTTCAGCTGCTTCATAATGAGTTAATAGTTATAATCAGGTGTGTTATAGAGGAGAGAAACCTGAAACATGCAGGAGCAGAGTTGGATATCACTTCTCTACACTCACTGTCCTCTTCATTAGGAACAGCTGTGTAATCTAATCTAATCCAATACAACAGCTCTGCTATAAAATCTACTTTTATGAGGTTTAAATATTTTCAGTGTTTGATAACATTGTCAGGAAGGAGATAATTCTACTTTATGTTTATTACTGAGGTCATAGTGGGTGATGGTGGTGTGTTCAGGTGCATTATGTTGAATGGTGTTCCTAATATTTTGCCCCTCTCATGTATGTTTTCATAATCACTGCACAGATCAAATACTTTTTCTTTTTTTTTTGTCAAAATCACTCTTGTTCTATATTTGATTGAAATTTTAATAAACTAAACAAAATTAAACTTGCATTCTTCCTTATCTTATCTTATGTTTTCTCTTCTCTCTTTTTCTTTTCAATCATTAAGACATTAAAAAAATCAATAACACAATTACAAACAGGTTATATAAATTTAGCTTAAAATGTATACAATATGATAATTATATTACAAATAATACAACTTTAACATTGACTTATATACAAATTGATTTCTGTATACACACAACTCAAAATAGCTACTAATCAGATAATAATCAACGATTGCTAAGGTTAGCGTTGTTAGCACCAACGGCTATAAACGTCCCACCGGTAGGAGACCCCGGACCCGGGGAAGACGCAGGACACGCTGGAGAGACTCTCGGCTGGCCTGGGAACGCCTCGGGACCCTCAAGGAAGAGCTGGACGAAGTGGCCGGGGAGAGGGAGGTCCGGACTGCTTAGGCTGCTGGCCCCACGACCCGACCCTGGATAAGCGGGAGAAGACGGTAAGGGCTATAAACGGCTACTAATGCTAGCGGTTGCTAATGGACGCTAACGTTAGCACCAACGGCTATTAACAGCCACCAACGGTTGTCAACATTAGCGGTGGCTAACCGCTGCTAACCGTTGCTAACACTAGCGCGGCTAGCGCTAACGTTTTTCTTTTATCGAAACTAAATGATTTTGTCAGTGAATAATGCCATATTTATACAAATTAGTTTCAATCAACACTCACCGGGATTGTAGGGCAGAAAGAGCAGCAGCAGTGTGACTGCTCCAGGTTTAGCTTTATATGTTTTATCACTCTGGGATCTGTCTGTTTGTCTGTGTATCTGGATTAGCTGCTGCTTTGACAGCGAGGTGACACAGGCTGGTTTAACGGTTATTTATCTAAATACATTCATTTTATTTATTTATTTTTAATTAATTGATTGTATTATTAAAATCATATCCACATAAATTCACTTTTCTCTAATCAATTTTCTAAGTTATCCAATTTATTTTATTCCATTGTTTCGGTAACCAGGGGTTACAGATGCTTAATACAGATGTACAGTAATGAATTCAGTCCTTGGGAGAGTTGCAGAAAAAACAAACAAACAAAAAGACAAAAACAAACCACAAAACAATCAACAAGTAGAAAAAACAGAAATAAGAAAAAGGCAGATCCACATTTACCCTGTCCATTATGTTTAATATGATATTCTGATGAGAGCATCTTGTAGACTTTACATGTTGGGAGTGAACACACCAAAGTCTGTCCACCGTTACACAAGGCTCATTACCTGTAGTCAGTGCACTGCATATTATAACATCTCTCCACAAAGACAGAGGGAGTAAAGAATTAATGTAACATTTAAATAAAGACTTATCCTCTTGAATGTTTTTAAATCAAAGGAAGGCTTCCTGTTCTCAGCTGAGCTA
>NC_070581.1:33443733-33446233 GCF_027409825.1 Scomber japonicus | reverse complement strand
TGTGTAAAGCAGCTGGATATATAAACATAAACTCACTGGTTGGTTCAGAGACCCAACGTGAAATATAATGTTGCTTAATCTCAGGATGATTTAAAGGACGACTGATGTTTATACTGTTTTATTCATTTCAACTTTACCTAAAATATGTTTTTTTATTTTCAGACAATTTCAGAACTTATTAACATGAGTTCACCTGACTTCAAAACTCACAACCAGTACTCACATCCTTCTGTAAAAGTACATAAACAAAAACATCATGTAAAATACTACATTCAAGTCCTCCATGAAAAATCCTCCTACAGTAAAAGTACTGCAGTATTATAGTGATGTAGTATGCAGTATTACAGTAAAAGTACTGCAGTATTATAGTGATGTAGTATGCAGTATTACAGTAAAAGTACTGCAGTATTATAGTGATGTAGTATGCAGTATTACAGTAAAAGTACTGCAGTATTATAGTGATGTAGTATGCAGTATTATAGTGATGTAGTATGCAGTATCACAGTAAAAGTACTGCAGTATTATAGTGATGTAGTATGCAGTATTATAGTGATGTAGTATGCAGTATTATAGTGATGTAGTATGCAGTATCGCAGTAAAAGTACTGCAGTATTATAGTGATGTAGTATGCAGTATTATAGTGATGTAGTATGCAGTATTACAGTAAAAGTACTGCAGTACTATGAGTGACATCGTTACTTTCTGCGGATCGATAGGAGTGATTGGCTCTCACAGCAGGTAACAGTCTGCGCATGCTCAGTGGTTGTGACGAGCAACCAGGGGGGACGCGGCGTTCACGGTCCCCTTGGAAATGTACCAGAGTAAAGTTTACAGGTTTTATCCACAAATGTATTTATTTATTTATGCATTTATTTCAGACTGATGTTAAAAATAAATAAATAAATACACAAATAAATAAAATAAATAAATAGATACACAATATTTCCCTCTGAGATGTGGAGGAATACTTTAAAGTTGTACTGTTTGAGTCATTATTCTTTAACTGAATAATTTATTATCTGTAAATCTGACTGTGATAAGAAAAACGTATTCCATAATTATATAACTTGCATAACTTTCACCACATTAATCTAGTGTCTAACTTATCTTTTATAATTATACTATTCAGAAATCAACAAAACTCTACTTCCCTGATGTCGTCTGCTACCTGGTTTCTGTGAGGGTTGTGTGGATTCCGACGCTCGGTGCGGGCCGTGAAGGCGGCAGCGCAGCAGAGGAGGAGCAGCGGTGAAGCTCGAGCGAAAATTAAAAAACAACTTTAATTCACTTTAATTGAGATATAAATAGAAGCGCGTGCAGAGCGGCGGTGAGACAGGCGGGCAGGTGGAGCACAGACAGCCGGGCAGGAGCACCGGAGGACGGGAGGAGGAGGACACAGAGCACCGCTGAAAGGTCCGGAGAGGAGAAAACATGTCTGTGTGTGTCTGCGTGTGTGTGTGTGTGTGTCTGCGTGTGTGTGTGTGTGTTTCTGTGTTTATCAGCAGATTCAATCAACATTAATCTTTATTAAAAGTAAAGTTTGTAGGATTACCTTTTAAAGAAACGCAATGCATAAACTCACACAGTAATAAACCTTCTCAGTCATCACATGTGATCATTAGAAGTGTTGTTAGTGTCTTCAGAGACTGAGATAAATGCCAGGGGCCAAGGGGGGAGGGGGGAATGGGGGCGTGTGGCCCCCTGGAAAAAATGTTGGTTTGTTGATGATTTAAATATGTGAGTTTTTAAAGCTGTGTTGTATAATAATGGCTTATTACAATATAAATAGATAATGACAAAGTATCTGTGGATGAGAAATATAAGAGATTCAGGTTAAAGCTGCAGTTATTATAGTTAACTAGAACTATAGCAGTGAAAAAATAATAGTTTACTTTAGTTACTGTGAATAAAAACTAATACTAAGACCTAAAACTTAAACTAGCAGTGAAACAATAAGTTAGTTAACTGAAATAAAAATAAAAAACAATGCAAAACTACCTCAGATCTACAGGAAGTTTGTTCCACAGATGAGGAGCAGAGGAACTAAATGCTGCCTCACGTTGTTTGGTTCTCGTTCTTGGGACACAACCAGAGGACCTGAGGGGCCTGGAGACTTCGTAGGGAACTAATAGATCTAGCATGTATTTTGGTCCAAGAACATTCAGCCATCAGATTTTAAAACCTATCGTTTGGCTCACAGGAAGCTGGTGTCGTGATGTGAGGACTCCGACATCAACGTGTTGGTCGTCCAGCGAGTCGTCTGTCTCTGGTTGTCTCACCCTAACCCAGACTGAACATGAACCAGGAAGACACCACGGCCACTCACTGCAGGACTCGCTGTTATTGGCCGCTGTAGCCGAAGGGGGCGGAGATGGAAGTGATGCAATTGGATGACCTGTCTCTGGGGGCGGGGCTTATCGTGCAAGGTGAGATGACCGAGTGAAGATCAGACAGTGTTTCCTGTGTAAGACGTCAGATAGACACAATACAGAAATAA
The DNA here is from genome assembly GCF_027409825.1 of Scomber japonicus. NCBI lineage: Eukaryota > Metazoa > Chordata > Actinopteri > Scombriformes > Scombridae > Scomber > Scomber japonicus. Next base: position 33,443,736 of record NC_070581.1, on the reverse strand, counting down.
CTA
>NC_070581.1:33101506-33111033 GCF_027409825.1 Scomber japonicus | reverse complement strand
ACCTTATTTCTAGCATAAAATACGATCATTTACTTACCTTACGCCGTTCGGACAAATTGAGCTCCAGTGTTGCTGTGTATATCTGTATAATGCGAGTCACGGGCACCGAAGCTCAGCCTCTATATAACACATTATCTGAAGCTCAGCCTCTATATAACACATTATCTGAAGCTCTATATAACACATTATCTGAAGCCTCTATATAACACATTATCTGAGCCTCTATATAACACATTATCTGAAGCTCAGCCTCTATATAACACATTATCTGAAGCTCAGCCTCTATATAACACATTATCTGAAGCTCAGCTCTATATAACACATTATCTGAAGCTCAGCCTCTATATAAACACATTATCTGAAGCTCAGCCTCTATATAACACATTATCTGAAGCTCAGCCTCTATATAACACATTATCTGAAGCTTAGCCTCTATATAACACATTATCTGAAGCCTCTATATAACACATTATCTGAAGCTCAGTCTCTATATAACACATTATCTGAAGCTCTATATAACACATTATCTGAAGCCTCTATTAACACATTATCTGAAGCCTCTATATAACACATTATCTGAAGCTCAGCCTCTAATAACACATTATCTGAAGCTTAGCCTCTATATAACACATATCTGAAGCCTCTATATAACACATTATCTGAAGCCTCTATATAACACATTATCTGAAGTCTCTATATAACACATTATCTGAAGCCTCTATATAACACATTATCAGAAGCCTCTATATAACACATTATCTGAAGCTCAGCCTCTATATAACACATTATCTGAAGCCTCTATATAACACATTATCTGAAGCTCAGCCTCTATATAACCATTATCTGAAGCCTCTATATAACACATTATCTGAAGCCTCTATATAACACATTATCTGAAGCCTCTATATAACACATTATCTGAAGCTCAGCCTCTATATAACACATTATCTGAAGCTCAGCCTCTATATAACACATTATCTGAAGCGCAGCCTCTATATAACACATTATCTGAAGCCTCTATATAACACATTATCTGAAGCCTCTATATAACACATTATCTGAAGCCTCTATATAACACATTATCAGAAGCCTCTATATAACACATTATCTGAAGCCCTCTATATAACACATTATCTGAAGCTCAGCCTCTATATAACACATTATCTGAAGCCTCTATATAACACATTATCTGATGCTCAGCCTCTATATAACACATTATCTGAAGCTCAGCCTCTATATAACACATTATCTGAAGCTCAGCTCTATATAACACATTATCTGAAGCTCAGCCTCTATATAACACATTATCTGAAGCTCAGCCTCTATATAACACATTATCTGAAGCTCAGCCTCTATAATAACACATTATCTGAATCTTAGCCTCTATATAACACATTATCTGAATCTTAGCCTCTATATAACACATTATCTGAAGCCTCTATATAACACATTATCTGAATCTAGCCTCTATATAACACTTTATCTGAATCTTAGCCTCTATATAACACATTATCTGAAGCTCAGCCTCTATATAACACATTATCTGAAGCTCTATATAACACATTATCTGAAGGCCTCTATATAACACATTATCTGAAGCTCAGCCTCTATATAACACATTATCTGAAGCCTCTATATAACACATTATCTGAAGCCTCTATATAACACATTATCTGAAGCCTCTATATAACACATTATCTGAAGCTCAGCCTCTATATAACACATTATCTGAAGCTCAGCCTCTATATAACAACATTATCTGAAGCTCAGCCTCTATATAACACATTATCTGAAGCTCAGCCTCTATATAACACATTATCTGAAGCTTAGCCTCTATATAACACATTATCTGAAGCTCAGCCTCTATATAACACATTATCTGAAGCTCAGCTCTATATAACACATTATCTGAGCTCAGCCTCTATATAACACATTATCTGAAGCTCAGCCTCTATATAACACATTATCTGAAGCCTCTATATAACACATTATCTGAAGCCTCTATATAACACATTATCTGAAGCTTAGCCTCTATATAACACATTATCTGAAGCCTCTATATAACACATTATCTGAAGCTCAGCCTCTATATAACACATTATCTGAAGCTTAGCCTCTATATAACACATTATCTGAAGCCTCTATATAACACATTATCTGAAGCCTCTATATAACACATTATCTGAAGCCTCTATATAACACATTATCTGAAGCCTCTATATAACACATTATCTGAAGCCTCTATATAACACATTATCTGCCTCAAACTAGTTCATTTCACCAATATTTAGTATGATACGTTAGTGCTAGTCCCCTCCGAGCCCGTGGTGGCATGTTATCAACATCCGGGGTCTGTAGGTTGACCTGCTAACCTCTGATCTGGATGAATGTCATCAGCCCGGTTTATCATTGGAGTGAAATCCTCCAGTGTTGTGTTACAGACGTTTATATCTCCTGCCTCACATGCCACACTGGGCTCGGAGGGTACCTTTTCTGTGTTTACGGTTGCCATGACGATGAGGTGCGTACCTTTAAGGAAGTAGAAACCACATTTTAAGTGATAATTTAACCCAAACCAACTTTCCCATAAAACATAATTACTTCTTAAACCAATAAAGAAGAAAAAGAAAGAGAGAAAAAAGATGCTCAATCATTCATTCATGCGTGTGTTCATTGACTGGAGTTAGATCTGTACATTTAATAACTTCACATTCAAACCTGTGTTTTCCCAGCTGACAATAAATTCACAAGAACAATAAAAAAGGACTAATGGTAAATACTGATGTGGTGCTGGTGGAGAGCGACACCTAAAAGCACTTACCGACCATGTCAGTAACAAACCCAGAGAGACCGAGAGCCATCGGGGAATCACACCAGTGTTCAGTAGTTAGCTATGAGCCGGAGTGATTGTGCCACGCTCAGACTCACCTGCTCAGAAAGGCCAGAGGCTCCGTTTCCCTGCAGGTGGAGTTCTGACACCGTCTATAGATGACCAGTGATCTGCTCTCTCTCTGTCTCTCTCTCTCTCTCTCTCTCTCTCTCTCTCTCTCTCTCTCTCTATGTCTCTCTCTCTCTCTCTCTCTCTCTGTCTCTCTCTCTCTCTCTCTCTCTCTCTCTCTCTCTATGTCTCTCTCTCTCTCCCTCTCTCTTTCTGTCTCTCTCTCTGTCTCTCTGTCTCTCGCTCTCTCTCGCTCTCTATCTCTGTCTCTCTCTCTCTCTCTCTCCCCGTCTCTCTCTCTCTCTCTCTCTCTCTCGCTCTCTCTCTCTCTCGCTCTCTCTATGTCTCTCTGTCTCTCTCTTTCTCTCTGTCTCTCTCTCTCTCGTCGCTGTCTCTCGCTGTCTCTCTCTGTCTCTCTCTCTATGTCTCTCTCTCTCTATGTCTCTCTCTTTCTCTCTCCTCGTCTCTCTTTCTCTTTCTCCTTCTCTTCCTCTCTCTTCTCCTTCTCTTTCTCCCTCTCTCTCTCTCCGTTTTCTGTCGACCTCCATGCAAGCTACTTTTGAATGAAGGCCGACCTGCAGAGGAGTTTGTCATAGGACATGAGATCTCAGAGAGCTTAGAGAATGGTGAATCCTTGAGCCCTAACAGAGAGGAGGATATCCTAAAATTCCAAAAACTAAACATTGATTGGTGTCATTTTTAGGCATGACCGGCTGCTGCAGACAGTGGATCTGTGATGAAGCCTCTCTGGAAGCTTCACTCCTAACTCAGAGCCCTGGCTTCAAACTGACCCAGTGACTTGGACCCCAGACCAGAGACAGCATTCCACACTGACTCAGTGACACTGCGGAAATGTTTGACAGCAGAAGATCACAAGGCTAGCCGATCTGGAGAGGAGTTTGTATTACTCACAGTGACAATCATAGGACATCTCAGAGAGCTTAGAGAATGGCCAGTCCTTGAGCCCTAAAAGAGAGGAGGATATCCTAAAAATTCAAAAACTAAAGGGACGCCCCCCCTCGTGGCGCAACTGTTGAAAATGCACGCTTGGAGCCAGAACGCGTGCTAAGGTGCCCTCTTGGGGAGTCAAAGCGCGTGCTAAGGTGCCCTCTTGGGAGTCAAGCGCGTGCTAAGGTGCCCTCTTGGGAGTCAAAGCGCGTGCTAAGGTGCCCTCTTGGAGCCAAACGTGTGCTAAGGTGCCCTCTTGAGAGCCAGAACGCGTGCTAAGGTGCCTCTTGATAGCCAGAACGCTTGCTAAGGTGCCCTCTTGGGAGCCAAAACGTGTGCTAAGGTGCCCTCTTGGGAGCCAGAACGCGGGCTAAGGTGCCCTCTTGGGAGCCAGAAACGTGTGCTAAGGTTCCCTCTTGGAGTCAAAGCGCGTGCTAAGGTGCCCTCTGGGAGTCAAAGCGCGTGCTAAGGTGCCCTCTTTGGAGCCAGAACGCATGCTAAGGTGCCCTCTTGGGAGCCAAAACGCATGCTAAGGTGCCCTCTTGGAGCCAGAACGCTTGCTAAGGTGCCCTCTTGGGAGCCAGAACTCGTGCTAAGGTGCCCTCTTGGAGCCAAAACGCGTGCTAAGGTGCCCTCTTGGGAGCCAAAAACGCGTGCTAAGGTGCCCTCTTGGGAGTCAAAGCGCATGCTAAGGTGCCCTCTTGGGGGTCAAAGCGCGTGCTAAGGTGCCCTCTTGGGAGCCAGAACGCGTGCTAAGGTGCCCTCTTGGGAGCCAGAACGCGTGCTAAGGTGCCCTCTTGGAGTCAAAGTGCGTGCTAAGGTGCCCTCTTGGGAGCCAGAACGCATGCTAAGGTGCCTCTTGGGAGCCAGAACGCGTGCTAAGGTGCCCTCTTGGAGTCAAAGTGCGTGCTAAGGTGCCCTATTGGGAGTCAAAGCGCATGCTAAGGTGCCCTCTTGGGAGCCAAAACGCGTGCTAAGGTGCCCTCTTGGAGTCAAAGCGCATGCTAAGGTGCCCTCTTGGAGTCACAAGGCGTGCTAGGTGCCCTCTTGGGAGCTAAACGCGTGCTAAGGTGGCCTCTTGGAGCCAGAACGCGTGCTAAGGTGCCCTCTTGGGAGTCAAAGCGCGTGCTAAGGTGCCCTCTTGGTAGCCAGAACGCGTTGCTAAGGTGCCCTCTTGGAGCCAGAACGCGTGCTAAGGTGCCCTCTTGGGAGCCAGAACACGTGCTAAGGTGCCCTCTTGGAGCCAGAACACGTGCTAAGGTGCCCTCTTGGGAGCCAAAACGCGTGCTAAGGTGCCCTCTTGGGAGCCAGAACGCGTGCTAAGGTGCCCTCTTGGGAGCCAGAACGCGGGCTAAGGTGCACTCTTGGGAGCCAGAACACATGCAAGGTGCCCTCTTGGGAGCCAGAACACATGCTAAGGTGCCCTCTTGGGAGCCAAAAGGCGTGCTAAGGTGCCCTCTTGGGAGTCAAAAGGCGTGCTAAGGTGCCCTCTTGAGAGCCAGAACGCGTGCTAAGGTGCCCTCTTGGGAGCCAGATCGCGGGCTAAGGTGCCCTCTTGGGAGCCAGAACGCGTGCTAAGGTGCCTCTTGGAGCCAGAACGCGGGCTAAGGTGCCCTCTTGGGAGCCAGAACGAGTGCTAGGTGCCCTCTTGGGAGCCAGAACCGCGGGCTAAGGTGCCCTCTTGGGAGCCAGAACGCTGGGCTAAGGTGCCCTCTTGGAGCCAGAACGCGGGCTAAGGTGCCCTCTTGGGAGCCAGAACGCGGGCTAAGGTGCCCTCTTGGGAGCCAGAACGCGGGCTAAGGTGCCCTCTTGGGAGCCAGAACGCGGGCTAAGGTGCCCTCTTGGGAGCCAGAACGCGGGCTAAGGTGCCCTCCTGGGAGCCAGAACGCGTGCTAAGGTGCCCTCTTGGGAGCCAGAACGCGTGCTAAGGTGCCCTCTTGGGAGCCAGAACGTGCTAAGGTGCCCTCTTGGGAGCCAGAGCGTGCTAAGGTGCCCTCTTGGGAGCCAGAGCGTGCTAAGTGCCCTCTTGGGAGCCAGAGCGTGCTAAGGTGGCCCTCTTGGAGCCAGAGCGTGTGCTAAGGTGCCCTCTTGGGAGCCAGAAGCGTGTGCTAAGGTGCCCTCTTGGGAGCCAGAGCGTGCTAAGGTGCCCTCTTGGGAGCCAGAACGTGTGCTAAGGTGCCCTCTTGGGAGTCAAAGCGCGTGCTAAGGTGCCCTCTTGGGAGTCAAAGCGCGTGCTAAGGTGCCCTCTTGGAGTCAAAGCGCGTGCTAAGGTGCCCTCTTGGGAGTCAAAGCGTGTGCTAAACTGCCCTCTTCAGTGGCGAGAACGTGCTGTCGCCCCTGCCCTTCAAAAGTCTCTGCACTGCCACTGGATGAATACAACATGTTTGAATGCTGAGGTCAAACTTGGACATTTGCATATATACAAATGTGTATCAGCTGCACACACACACACACACACACACACACACACACACACACACACACACAACACACAGAGAGATAGAGGAAGAACGAGACAGAGAGAGTCAGAAGAGCAAACATAGAGACGATAGTTCCTCTTAGTTTGCTTTGATGCATCAACATACTGACAGATCGTTTCCTTCCTGTTGAAGCATCATCTTAACTTTACTGCAGTCTGCTCTGATCATCATCATATTAGAATGAGACTAGCTCAAAGAAATGTGTATATGGTGTATGTGGTGATTTTACAGCTCTCACATGTAAACTGAACTGTATGTAAGAGTTAAAGGTGCAATAAATGACACTGAGTCACACTACCTCTGTGTGTGTGTGTGTGTGTGTGTGTGTTGATATCTGAGCTTCTCTGTCCGTTGTCTTGGAGACTGAACTGGTGTCACCTGCATGTTCGTCCCTCCAAGTCCATTTCCAAGATGGCGGCCACATCACAAACTTTCTCAAATTACGGATAAATAAGTTCATTAAAATATGTCTCTGAAAACATGTGAAGTGAGAAATAAGAGATTCTTAATCCATGTTTGATCAACGTTTGTGTGAGTTGTGACTTTCTTTTCTTTTTTTTTTTACTCAACTTTATTGAGTGGAAGTGTTCTGTGTTTGAGACGTTGGTGCTATAGAGCGACATCTAGTGGCGGTTGTGTATTATAATTAGCAGATACTTAAAAAAAAAACCCCATTGCATTTCCAGGAAACCTTGCTGATTTTGAAGTGACCATCATTTTGACTAGCTTTAAACTTACGGATGTCATAGATGTCACAGAGCCAAAGACCAAAGCAGAACAGAGCATCAGTATGATTAAAATAAAGATGGAGCGCTTTGGTGGACTCTGGATCTCACCCCCCACCCCCCCCACCACGCCCCACCCCTATTTTAAAGGGAAATGCTCCAAATTCACAGCCACACAGGTTTAAAAATCACCAAATCTGAGCCCCTTCCTCTTTTCCTCTGGAAGAAAGGAAGACAGAAGGAGGGAGGAAGGACGGAAGGAAGGAAGGAAGGAAGGAAGGAAGGAAGAAAAGGAGGGAAGGAGGGAGGAGGAGGGAGGTAAGGAAGGAAGGAAGGAGGGAGGAGAAAGGAAGAAGGACAGAGGAAAGAAGGAAGGGAGGAAGGTAAGGGGGAGGAAAGGAAGAGAGAAGGAGGGAGGATGGAGGAAGGAAGGAAGGAAGGACAGAGGAAGGTATGGGAGGAAAAGAAAGAGAAAAGGAAGGAAGGGAGGAGGGAAGGAAGGAAGGAAAGGAGGGGGGGAAGGAGGGAGGAAGGTAGGAGGGAAGGAGAAAGGAAAGAAGGACAGAGGAAAGAAGGAAGGTACGGGAGAGGAAAGGAAGAGAGAAGGAAGGAAGGAAGGAAGGAGAGAAGGAAGGAAGGAAGGGAGGGAAGAAGAAGGAAGGAAAGAAAGGAAGGAAGGAAGGAAAGGAGGAGGAAGAAAGAAAGGAAGGAAGGAAGGAAGGAAGAAAGGAAGGATGGAAGGAAAGGACCTCCAGCAGCAGTATTGTGTAGATAACTGGATCAGCAAGATAATATATTGCATGTGCAGACAGTTTTTAGGAGGAGAAGAAGGAAGGAAAGAAAGGAAGGAAAAGAGGGAGGAAGGAAGGGAGGGAGGGACGAGGGAAGGAAGGGTGGAAGGTACAGGGGAGGAAAGGAAGAGAGAAAGAGGAGGGGAAGGTAAGAAGGAAGGAAAGGAAGAGAGAAGGAAGGAAGGAAGGGAGGGAGGGAGGGAAGAAGGGGGAAGGAAAGGAAGGAAGGGACGAAATAAAGAAGGAAGAAAGGAAGAAAGGAAGGAAGAAAGGAAGGGAGGATGGAGGGAGGAAGGTAGGAGGGAGGAGAAGGAAAGAAGGACAGAGGAAAGAAGGAAGGAGGAAGTTACGAGGGAAGGAAGGAAGGAGGGAGGGAAAAAGGAAAGAAAGCCCCTTCCTCCTCTTCTAATACATCCAGCAGTTTTTAGGAGGAGGAAGAAGGAAGGAAAGAAAGGAAGGAAAGAAAGGAAAGACAGTTTTTAGGTAATCACTGACTATTTATAACACATTTAAAGTAAAGTAAGTCAAGTCTGCTCTTATGCTTCTTTCTTTCTTTTTCTCTAAATCTCTCTGATGTAAAGATTTCAATAGGATTATTTTTAACTCCGTCCTCTAAGATATTATCACTGATGGACTGTTTCATAATTAACCCTCCTGGAAGGAAGGAAGGGAGGAAGGAAGGAGGAGGAGGGAAGGAAGGAAGGAAAGGAGGGAGGAAGGAAGGGAGGGAGGATGGAGAAGAAAGGAAGGGAGGAAATGAGGGAGAAGGAAAGGAAGAAGGAAGGGAGGAAGGGAGGATGGAGGAAGTAAGGTAAGAGGGAGGAAGGGAGGAAGGAAAGGAGGGATGTACGGGGGAGGAAAGGAAGGAAGAGAGAAGGAGGGAGGAAGGAAGGGAGGGAGGATGGAGGAAGAAAGGAAGGGAGGAAGGGAGTGAGGGAGGGAGGAGGGAGATGACGAAGTAAGGTAAGAGGGAGGAGAAAGGAAAGAAGGCCAGAGGAAAGAAGGAAGGAGGAAGGTACAGGGAGGAAAGGAAGAGAGAAGGAGGGAGGAAGGAAGGAAGGAAGGGAGGAAGAAGGAAGGAAAGAAAGCAAGGAAAGAAGGAAGGAAGGAAGATCGAAAAATGAAGGAAGAAGGAAGGAAGGAAGGAAGGAAGGAAGGAACAGTCAAACAGGCGGGGTCAAAGGTTAATTATAGGTGATGGAAAAATTTAAGGTGACTCAATTGGAGGAAGCTCGTTTGGTGGTGTTTACGGTTGCCATGGCGATGAAGGTGGCGTACCCTCAAGGAAGTAGAAACCACATTTAGCCCAAACATGTTTCCCATAAACATAATCACTTCTTAACGTTAGTAATGATTATATAAACTAGTATATTACTTTACTACGCTGTGACAGAGATGAGTAGAGTATTATTCACGTGTTTATGTGTCCGTATGAAATGGAGGAGGGAAGGAAGGAAGGGAGAGGAAGGAAGGGAGGAAGGGAAGGAGGGAGGAGGGAAGAAAGGAAAGGAGGAAGAAGGGAGGGAGGGAGGAAGGAAGGACAGGAGGGAGGGAGAAGGGAGGGAGGGAGGAAGGAAGGACAGGAGGGAGGGAGAAAGGAAAAGAGAAAGGGAGGAAGGGGGGAGGAAAGAAAGAGATAAGGCGG
>NC_070581.1:33066506-33099006 GCF_027409825.1 Scomber japonicus | reverse complement strand
AACATAATGTGAGTCTTGATGAAATCTAAACTATAATGATCCTACAGCTGTTCTTCCTCCCTCCTTCCTTCCTTCCTTCTTCCCTCCTTTCCTTCCTTCTTTCCTTCCTTCCTTCCTTCCTTCCTTCCTCAGATCTAAGTTCAGCTGTTAGGGTAAATGTTCCCTCCTTCTGTCCTTTCTTACTTCCTTCATCTATCCTTCCTTTCTTTCTTTCTTCCTTCCTCCTCTCTCCCTCCCTCCTTTCCTTTCCTTCCTTCTCCCTTCCTCCCTCCTTTCCTTCCTTCTTCTCCTCCTTCCTTTCCTTCCTTCTTCTCCCTCCTTCCTTTCCTTCCTTCTTCCTCCCTTTCTTCCTACCTTCCTTCCTTCCTCCCTTTCCTTCCTACCTTCCTTCCTTCCTCCCTCCTTCCTTTCCTTCTTTCTTCCTCCCTTGCTTCCCCTTCCTTCCTCTTTCCTTCCTTCCTTCCTTCATCTGTCCTTCCGTCCTTCCTTCCTTCCTTCCTTCCTTCCTCAGATCTAAGTTCAGCTGTTAGGGTAAATGTTCCCTCCTTCTGTCCTTTCTTCCTTCTTCATCTGTCCTTCCTTTCTTCTTCCTTCATCTATCCTTCCTTTCTTTCTTCTTCTTCTCATAATGTGAGTCTTTGTGTGATGAAATCTAAACTATAATGATCCTACAGCTGTTCTGCTTCATTTTTAAATCTTTAAAAGAGGATAAAACTGTGCTGGGTATCAAAGCCTGGAGCCTCTGAGGGGGCTGATGGCCTTTGCAGCATTGTGAGGAACACGCTGGTAACTATCTGAGATGCACTTTTGACCGCAGACTATGAATATGTACAAGCTACGCCTGTTAATGGACAACTTATTCCTTCTTTTTTAGCAACTAGTTAGCATAGTTAGCTTAGCATAGCAAACTGCACTACTTCCTACTTTTCATTCGTTACCTGCTTAATGTTGTCTCCATCCCTTTTCTTCCCTCCTCCCTTCCTCCCTCCCTCCTTCTCTTTCTTTCCTCCCCCTTCCTTCCTTCCTCTTTTCCTTTCTCCTCCCTCCCTACTTCTCGTTTCGTCTGTCCTCCCTTCCTTCCTCCTTTCTTTACTTCTTCCCTCCCTCCCTTCCTCCTTCTCTCTTTCTTTCCTCCCCCTACCTTCTTTCCTCTGTCCTTTCCTTCCTTCCTCTTTTCCTTTCTCCCTCCCTCCCTCATTCTTTCCTTTGCTCCCTTCCTTCTTTCCTCCCTCCCTTCCTTCCTTCTCTCTTTCTTTCCTCCCCCTTCCTTCTTTCCTCTGTCCTTTCCTTCCTTCCTCTTTTCCTTTCTCCCTCCCTCCCTCCCTCATTCTTTCCTTTGCTCCCTTCCTTCTTTCCTCCCTCCCTCCTTCTATCTTTCTTTCCTCCCCCTACCTTCCCCCTTCATTCATTCCTCTGTCCTTCTTTCCTTCCTTCCTCTTTTCCTTTCTCCCTCCCTCTCTCCTTTCTCCTTTCTTCCGTCCTCCCTCCTTTCCTTCTTTCATTTCCTCCCTCCTTCTCTCTTTCTTTCCTCCCCCGTACCTTCCTCTTTTCCTTTCTCCCTTCGTCCTCCCTCCCTTCCATCTTTCCTTTCCTCCCTTCCTTCCTCCTTTCTTTACTTCTTCCTTCCTTCTTCCTCCCTCCTTTCCTTCCTCCTTCCTCCCTGCCTTCCTCCCTTCCTTCCTTGACTCGAGGACAACAGGAGGGTAAAGTTAAGTTATTCTGCGGATTTGCTCTTTTTGCTTTTTTAAAATTGAATTTGGACACACACACACACACACACACACACACACACACACACACACACACACACACACACACACACACACACACACACACACACACACACACACACACACACACACACACACACACACACACACACATCAATCATGCTGCTGTGAACTTCAAAGTGTGTCAAACCTCGAATATGTTTGATGCCATGATGTCGACTCCATACCTCAGAAAACCTGCACGTGTTTTTGCATGTGTGAAAAAATGTGTATTTGGATGCATTAAGTGTGTGTGTGTGTGTGTGTGTGTGTGTGTGTGTGTGTGTGTGTGTGTGTGTGTGTGTGTGTGTGTGTGTGTGTGTCTGTAACATCCTTAAAAGACCTCATGCATCAAAAACGCACGAGGTCTGACGCAAGAGGAGAGGAATAAAGACGGAGAGAAAATAAGCAAGCAGGAGGGAGAAGAGAGAGAGAGAGAGGGATGGGGGAAAAAAAGATGGAAGGAGGGATGATTAAAAAGAAGAGTGAGGAGAAAGAGGAAGACAGGTGGAAAATGAAGAGAGGAGAAGTTGAAAGTAGAGGAGGGAACAAAGGTGGAGGAGCAGACAGGTGAGGAAGAAAAGAGAAGATGACAACTACAAAGGAGGGAAGAGTGGAGGGATAGAAGATAGAAGAAAGGAAAAGAAAAAGAGGAAATGGAAAAGAAAATATGGTAATAGAGGATTGACTGAAAGGGAAAAAAGGAAGGAGAGAAAGCAAAGAGGAGAGGACTGACTGAGAAAAAAAGAAAGGAACAAATCAATATCAAATGACAGAAAAGAAAGAAAAGGATCGACTGGGAAGAAAGAAATGAAAGAATGAGAGGATGGAGGGATGAAAAAGAGGGATAAAATACACAACAGGGAGAATGAGGAAACACAAAAGAGAGGGATGCAAGAAAAGGAAGATAGAGTGGAAAAGGGAAGAAGATGCAAGGAGATTGATTAAAAAAGAAAAAAAAAGGGTAAAAAGATGAAAAGGAAGCAAAGAAGGAGGGAGGGAGGGATGTGAGGGACAAGACGGAGGGAAAGAAGAGAAATACGAGGATGAAAAAGGGATGAAAAAGAAGATCTTGTGTTTGCTGAGAGGAAAAGGAAAAAAAGGAAGAAAAGGAAACACTGATATAAAGAATGCAGTGTGGAGAAAGAGAGAGAGAAGGAGAAAGAGAGAGAGAGAGAAAGAGAGGGATGAAGACAAAGAGAAAGAGAGGGAGAAAGAGAAGGAGAAAGAGAGAGGGATAAAGAGAGGGAGAAAGAGAGGGAGAGGAAGAGAGAGAGAGAAAGAGAAGGAGAAAGAGAGAGAGATAAAGAGAGAGGAAGAGGGAGAGGAAGAGAGGGAGGAAGAGGGAGAGGAAGAGAAAGAGAGAGAGGGATAAAGAGAGAGAGAGAGAGAGAGGAAGAGAAAGAGAGGGATAAAGAGAGGGAGAGAGAGAGAGGAATAAAGAAAGAGAGGAAGAGAGGGAGAAAGAGAGGGAGAACTAGAAAGAGAGAGAGAGGGATAAAGAGAGAGAGAGAGAAGGAGAAAGAGAGGAAGAGAGATATCGTTGTTTGGTCTCCAGAGACTCCGACCATATAAACAACAAATCTGGAGGATGGAGGGATGCTGCGCTGAGAGCGAGATGGAGAGATCAAAGGATATCGGTTAGAGGGAGAGATTGCTGCCTCAAGAGGGAAGAGAGATGGGGAGAGAGAGAGAGAGAGAGAGAGAGAGAGAGAGAGAGAGAGAGAGAGAGAGAGAGAGAGAGATGGATGAGAGAGAGAGAGGGGGGGGGGAGAGAGAGAGGGGGAGAGAGAGATGGGGAGAGAGAGAGAGAGAGAGAGAGATGGGGAGAGAGAGAGAGAGATGGGGAGAGAGAGAGAGAGAGAGAAAGAGAGAGAGAGAGAGAGGGACAGAGAGATGGGGAGAGAGAGAGAGAGAGATGGGGAGAGAGAGATGGGGAGAGAGAGAGAGATGGGGAGAGAGAGAGAAAGAGAGATGGATGAGAGAGCGAGAGAGAGATGGAGAGAGAGAGAGAGAGAGAGAGCGAGAGATGGAGAGAGAGAGAGAGATGGGGAGAGAGAGAGAGAGAGATGGGGAGAGAGAGAGAGAGAGAGCGAGAGATGGAGAGAGAGAGGGAGAGAGAGAGAGAGAGAGAGAGATGGGGAGAGAGAGAGAGAGAGAGAGATGGATGAGAGAGAGAGAGACAGAGAGAGAGAGATGGATGGGAGAGAGAGAGAGACACAGAGAGATGGAGAGAGAGAGAGAGAGAGAGAGAGTTGGTTGAGCTCCAGCTTCGGGTTTCAGCTCCGCCTCGTTCTGGTTTCACATCTGGAAAAATCCTCCAAACCGTCCAGAAACATCCAGAAGAACCACCGTTAGGAAGAGACGGCCAATCAGAGAGCCTCAAATCAATCATGTGACTGTGGATTTAATGATGGAGGAAAAACTGTGGAGACTGTAGTCTTTAAAACTGTTCTATAAAACATGATAGAAGAATTTTTAACTCCTGTTGTCCTTCCTTCCCTCCCTCCTTTTCTCTTTCCTCCCTTACTTCTTTCCTTCCTTCCTTCCTCCATCCCCTTTCCTTCTTTCCTTGCTCCCTCCCCCCTTTCCTTCTTTCCTTTCTCCCTTCTTTCCTTTCCTTCCCTCCTTCCTTCCTTCCTCCCTTCCTCTTTTCTTTCTCCCTCCCTCCCTCATTCCTTCCTTCCTTCCTTCTTCCTCCCTCCCTCCCTTTACTCGAGGGCAAAATGAGGGTTAACAAATGTTATTTTACATAATAATGTGCTAACCTCTACATCTATAATCTAGTATTATATATTAAACTACTTTAAAGGAGTCTATGGGTTAGTAGCGAAGCGTCATTTCACTGCTTTGAGGGTTAGGGTTATAAAATGCTGCTAACAGGTTAATGTAGTGATAACTGATGAGACTCTAAAAGGGTCTATGCTTCATAATAAGTGCTTTTACATGTAATATGAGCAAATACCTTTAACTCTTAAGAATCTACTCCAGGTATGCTTTAAGATATATAAACACACTCTTTGAACGGTAATTTGTGTGTAATATGGTTTTTCCTTTAAATGATTATAATTAGCTTGTTAAAAACCTTAAAATAACATCTCCTCCCTCATCCTAACCCTAACATCCAGCATCTATAAATACAGAAATATTGGTCATTTCAGATGTTTAACTGTCTCCTACTTCTCTCAGTGTAGGAGGCTTCAGGTTTCTACATCCCACTTCTATAAGAGGTGTACTGGATCTCCATTGGCTCAAAGTTTCGATGTATCAAATCTTGCGTGCAGATAAACTCATCAAACTCAGACTGAATATGAGCTCAGAGAAACTTCCAGCTTTCAGCTCATGAGCAGCCACTTAGTGATGAACTCTGCAGTGAAGCTCAAACATCCAAGGGAAGGAACAGAAAGCAAGACGCACTCTTTGTGTTATTTACTGTTACTGTTGCCATGGTTTCAATGGTTTACATTAGATATACTGGATGTTTAGCTATTTTAACCCTCCTGTTGTCCTCAAGTCAAGGAAAGAAGGGAGGAAAGGAGGGAGGAAGGGAAGAAGGAAGGAAGGAAGGAAGGAAGGAAAGGAGGGAGGAAGGATGGCCCAGTCTGTGTTGCCCAGCGACAGCCCCAAAACATCACTGCTGTAGAGGATATCTGCATGGAGGAATGGGCCAAAACATCACTGCTGTAGAGGATATCTGCATGGAGGAATGGGCCAAAACATCACTGCTCTAGAGGAGATCTGCATGGAGGAATGGGCCAAAACATCACCGCTCTAGAGGAGATCTGCATGGAGGAATGGGCCAAAACATCACTGCTCTAGAGGAGATCTGCATGGAGGAATGGGCCAAAACATCACTGCTCTAGAGGAGATCTGCATGGAGGAATGGGCCAAAACATCACCGCTCTAGAGGAAATCTGTATGGAGGAATGGGCCAAAACATCACCGCTCTAGAGGAAATCTGTATGGAGGAATGGGCCAAAACATCACTGCTCTAGAGGAGATCTGCATGGAGGAATGGGCCAAAATATCACTGCTTTAGAGGAAATCTGCATGGAGGAATGGGCCAAAACATCACCGCTCTAGAGGAGATCTGCATGGAGGAATGGGCCAAAACATCACTGCTCTAGAGGAGATCTGCATGGAGGAATGGGCCAAAATATCATTGCTCTAGAGGAGATCTGCATGGAGGAATGGGCCAAAATATCACTGCTCTAGAGGAGATCTGCATGGAGGAATGGGCCAAAATATCACCGCTCTAGAGGAGATCTGCATGGAGGAATGGAACAAAACATCACCGCTCTAGAGGAGATCTGTATGGAGGAATGGCCCAACACATCACTGCTCTAGAGGAGATCTGCATGGAGGAATGGGCCAAAATATCACTGCTCTAGAGGAGATCTGCATGGAGGAATGGGCCAAAATATCACCGCTCTAGAGGAGATCTGCATGGAGGAATGGGCCAAAATATCACTGCTCTAGAGGAGATCTGCATGGAGGAATGGGCCAAAACATCACCGCTCTAGAGGAGATCTGCATGGAGGAATGGGCCAAAACATCACTGCTCTAGAGGAGATCTGCATGGAGGAATGGGCCAAAACATCACTGTTCTAGAGGAAATCTGCATGGAGGAATGGGCCAAAACATCACTGCTCTAGAGGAGATCTGCATTGAGGAATGGGCCAAAACATCACCGCTCTAGAGGAGATCTGCATGGAGGAATGGGCCAAAACATCACTGCTCTAGAGGAGATCTGCATGGAGGAATGGGCCAACACATCACTGCTCTAGAGGAGATCTGCATGGAGGAATGGAACAAAACATCACCGCTCTAGAGGAGATCTGTATGGAGGAATGGGCCAACACATCACTGCTCTAGAGGAGATCTGCATGGAGGAATGGGCCAAAACATCACCGCTCTAGAGGAGATCTGCATGGAGGAATGGGCCAAAACATCACTGCTCTAGAGGAGATCTGCATGGAGGAATGGGCCAAAATATCACCGCTCTAGAGGAGATCTGCATGGAGGAATGGGCCAAAACATCACCGCTCTAGAGGAGATCTGCATGGAGGAATGGGCCAAAACATCACTGCTCTAGAGGAGATCTGCATGGAGGAATGGGCCAAAACATCACTGCTCTAAAGGAGATCTGCATGGAGGAATGGGCCAAAACATCACTGCTCTAAAGGAGATCTGCATGGAGGAATGGGCCAAAATATCATTGCTCTAGAGGAGATCTGCATGGAGGAATGGGCCAAAACATCACTGCTCTAGAGGAGATCTGCATAGAGGAATGGGCCAACACATCACTGCTCTAGAGGAGATCTGCATGGAGGAATGGGCCAAAACATCACTGCTCGAGAGGAGATCTGCATGGAGGAATGGGCCAAAATACCAGCAACAGTGTGTGAACCTTGTGAAGACTTACAGTAAACGTTTGACGTTAGTCATTGCCAACAAAGGGTATATAACAAAGTATTGAGATGAACTTTTGTTATTGACCAAATACTTGTTTTCAACCATAATTTGCAAATAAATTCTTTAAAAATCAGACATGAATGTGATTTTCTGGATTTTTTTTTCTCATTTTCTCTCATAGTTGAGGTATACCTATGATGAAAATTACAGGCCTCTCTCATATTTTTAAGTGGGAGAACTTGCACAATTGGTGGCTGACTAAATACTTTTTTGCCCCACTGTAACTATACGAGTAAAGAGACTTTCTACCTTTGTCACCATGAAAGAAGACACAGACACTCATGAGGTTTATTCCGACGGCCGTTCAGCCATGTTTACTACAGTATTGTTCCCATCTACAGCTATCAGCACAGCTATTGTCCTCAAGTCAAGGAAGGAAGGGAGGAAAGGAGGGAGGAAGGGAGGAAGGAAGGAAGGAGGGAAGGACGGAGGAAACAAGGATGGAAGGGAGGAAGGAAGAAGGAACGAAACGAGGGAGGAAGGGAGGAAGAGGAAGGAACGGAGGAAAGGAGGGAGGGAAGGACGGAGGAAAGAAGGAAGGAAGGGAGGAAGTAAGGAAGGAAGGAAAGGAGGGAGGAAGGAAGGGAGGAAAGGAAAGAAGGAAGAAAGGTAGGAGGGAGGGAGGAAAGGAAAGAAGGAAGGAAGGTAGGAAGGGAGAAAGGGAAAGATGGAAGGAAGGAAGCTGCAATCTCTACTTTACTTAACCTTTGTCTGTTTTGACTGTTCCTTCTTTCCTTCTTTCCTTCCTTCCTTCCTCCTTCCTTCTCTCTTTTTCCTTTCTCCGTCCCCTTTTCTTCCTTCCTTCCTTCTCTAAATTCTTCTTTCCTCTGTCCTTTTTTCCTTCCTGTGACTGTAAATATATTAAATAAAGTATATATTTATATATAAATATATTTCTAACTATACGAGTAAAGAGACTTTCTGCCTTTGTCACCATGAAAGAAGACACAGACACACTCATGGGGTTTATTCCGACGGCCGTTCAGCCATGTTTACTACAGTATTGTTCCCATCTACAGCTATCAGCACAGCTATTGTCCTCAAGTCAAGGAAGGAAGGGAGGAGGGATGGAAGGAAGGAAGGAAGGAAGGAAGGAAGGAGGGAAGGACGGAGGAAAGAAGGAAGGAAGGGAGGAAGGAAGAAGGAACGAAACGAGGGAGGAAGGGAGGAAGAGGAAGGAACGGAGGAAAGGAGGGAGGGAAGGACGGAGGAAAGAAGGAAGGGAGGGAGGAAGTAAGGAAGGAAGGGAGGAAAGGAAAGAAGGAAGAAAGGTAGGAGGGAGGGAGGAAAGGAAAGAAGGAAGGAAGGTAGGAAGGGAGAAAGGGAAAGATGGAAGGAAGGAAGCTGCAATCTCTACTTTACTTAACCTTTGTCTGTTTTGACTGTTCCTTCTTTCCTTCCTTCCTTCCTCCTTCCTTCTCTCTTTTTCCTTTCTCCGTCCCCTTTTCTTCCTTCCTTCCTTCTCTAAATTCTTCTTTTCTCTGTCCTTTTTTCCTTCCTGTGACTGTAAATATATTAAATAAAGTATATATTTATATATAAATATATTTCTAACTATACGAGTAAAGAGACTTTCTTTGTCGCTATAAAAGAAGACACAGACACACTCATGGGGTTTATTCCGACGGCCGTTCAGCCATGTTTACTACAGTATTGTTCCCATCTACAGCTATCAGCACAGCTTGTTGACTTCTTTTTTTTCTTTTTTTCTTTTTTTTTTTAACATCGTCATAGATATTTTCACCACTGGTTTTTATTTTTCTGCTCGTTCACTCAGAGGATGTTTAAGCAGCATTATCAAAAAAACCTTACAGCACATCCTGACATACATACTATACATACAACACACACACACACACACACACACACCAAAGCACACACACTCATACACACACACTTCCTAGTATAGCGCCACTCTGGTATATACAGATATATATTTATAGAATGAGTAAAAAAAAATCTATTTTCAGTTTTTACATCTTAATATAAGAGTCATACCAAAGACATGGCCACCGAGTGAGTAAACGATAGATAAATAGATATAAAACAAATACAAAAATAAATAAACATAAATACTTGCATCAATTAATAATAAAAGATGATTTGAGTTTTTTTTCCTTTTTTTTTTAAACTCACTTTTCACTTTTTTAAACATGTTTTTTTTTTTTTTTGTTCAAGTTGATATTATAATCAGCGCACCACAACTGTTATTTTTACCTCAACAACAAAAGGATTGGTTTCATTACCCAAACCGAGGGAAAGCGAAGAAGAAGAAGAAGAAGAAGAAGAAGAAGAAGAAGAAGAAGCCTCCTCCACGTCTTCCTCGCCTTCCTCGTCTTCGCCCCCCCCCCCCCCCCCCCGACGACGGATCGGCCGGGTGTATGGAAGTAAATCTGTGCCATCTGCTTTTGAATTTGAATTTTTTTAGCACTGAATTTTTTTTGCATCGAATTTCAAACACTGAATTTTTTTTTTCATTGAAATCAGACTTTGAATTTTAAAAGCCGTTGAATTTCAAGAACTGATTTTTTTTTTTCCCACTGAATTTTTTCTAATGTTTTAAAAAATTCAGTGTAAAAAAATTCAATGTCACAAAAAATTCAGTGTCTCAAATTCAGTGTCTTAAATTCAGAGTCAACATCCGGGCCCAGGTGGAGGAGTTCAAGTACCTCGGTTTCTTGTTCACGAGTGAGGGAAGGATGGAGCGTGAGATCGACAGGCGGATCGGTGCGGCGTCTGCAGTAATGCGGACTCTGCACAGATCCGTCATGGTGAAGAGAGAGCTGAGCTGAAAGGCGAAGCTCTCGATTTACCAGTCGATCTTCGTTCCTACCCTCACCTCTGGTCATGAGCTTTGGGTCGTGACCGAAAGAACAAGATGGCGGGTACAAGATGGCCGAAATGAGCTTCCTCCGTAGGGTGGCTGGGCTCTCCCTTAGAGATAGGGTGAGAAGCTCAGTTATCCGGAGGGAGCTCGGAGTAGACCCGCTGCTCCTTCGTGTCGAGAGGAGCCAGATGAGGAGGCTCGAGCATCTAATCAGGATGCCTCCCGGACGCCTCCCTGGTGAGGTGTTCAGGGCACGTCCCACCGGTAGGAGACCCCGAGGAAGACCCAGGACACGCTGGAGAGACTAACTACCCGGATGTTGACTCTGAATTTGAGACACTGAATTTTTTCACACTGAATTTTTTTAAACATTAGAAAAAATTCAGTGAAAAAAAAAATTCAGTTCTTGAAATTCAACGGCTTTTAAAATTCAAAGTCTGATTTCAATGAAAAAAAAAATTCAGTTCTTGAAATTCAACAGCTTTTAAAATTCAAAGTCTGATTTCAATGAAAAAAAAAAATCAGTGTTTGAAATTCGATGCATAAAAAAATTCAGTGCTAAAAATTCAAATTCAAAAGCAGATGGCACAGATTTACTTCCATACCTCCTCCTCATCTTCCTCGTCTTCCTCGCCTTCAGCCCCCCCCCCCCCCAGACGACGGATCGGCCGGGTGACGGATGCGTTTATCTGTACATTAGCCTACATCATGTTCGACGTGACATGATCGTGGTTGATATAGAGTCGTTGTTTTTCAGCACCATTAACATCGCCGTGACTGTACCAACATCCACAAGTTCAGGTAAGACACAACACTGTCGGGATTAATATCATTAATAAAACTGCATTAGTACCAATATTGATGTTTTTCTATTGGGTTTTTTTTTTCCCGCCAAGAAAGAAAAACCCCTTCCCTGTAGAGGAGACACACGTACATCCAAAGTGAGTTTATGTGGATATTTTTTCCCGCCTTTTTTGGTGTCATCGTTGGGAATATGACCCACATGTTAAGTTCAGAGTGCCTATGTGCTTGCTTTTTATCCTTTAGAGCTTTGATCGGTTTACATTCTCAGAAATTAAGATGCAATTAGACACGAGAACAGTTCAGTAAGGTCAGCGGCAGATTAAACAGAAATTAATGAATGTGTCTCAAATCACAAACTTCTACTATTACACTGTGTATTTACTTTTGTAGAGAGCAAATTTTGACTGGTTAGTGTCTCAAATCAAACACAGTCAGACGGGGGGGAGTTCTGGTCCTCTGAAATGAGGCCAACCAGGAAGTAACTTAGAGCTGCATTCTATCAAAAGGCCACCAGGGGGCGACCGTCTCTATACAAATCAATGGAGAATTCACCAACTTCTCACTTGATTTCTAACCTCAGTAAACGTTTTCAAAATGTGTTTATGGTCTCAATCGCTAGTTTAAAGCCTTCTTCAATGCAGTATGATGTTCATTTGGGACATTTTGGCCTCCCTGATTTTATATGTGACGATAAAGCAGGGTATGCATTAGGGCGTGGCTACGTCTTGATTGACAGGTTGACTGACCAATGTCCTTGAGATCCAGCCCTCGCAACCATAGCAAGGGCTCTGGGTTTAGTGGAGCTTAGTGTAAAAAACACATGTAGAATTTATATTAGTATAACGAGGCTATGTTCACTGTAGTTACAACATCCTCGGCCGTTACTTCCTGTTTGAAAAGTTGTCCCTCCCCTTCTGCTACGGAGCCAAGATGGCGACCGTTGAGATTGAGAAGCGTCCATAGTTACACACTCACACAGTTTTCGACTGTTTTGAGTGAAACCATCCAGGTTCTCTTTTGGTGCTTTTCCACTATACAGTTCTAGCACGACTCGACTTTTTTTTCGTTCCCATCAGGGATAGTACCTGGTACATGCTACTTTTTAAAAATGTGATGTCATGAGACTGCCGGCAACTGATTGGTCAGAGAGTTACTGTAAGAGACATGAGCCGTCCCACACAAGAATCAAACCCGGCATTTTTAAATACCGGCAACAGCGTTACAGCGATTCGGTTTCTCTTCTCTTTGCTTTGTGTGTGACAGAAAGACACATACAGCAGCAAGTACACCATCGCCTCCATGTCCTCCATTGGTTATGTGTTTGTGTCGCTATGACGACCAAGCTCACATTGAGGAGGAACTATAGTAATGGAAAAGCTTGTTCGTGGTACCAAACTGAGTCGAATCGAGTCGAGTCGTGCTAGAACTGTGTAGCAGAAAAGTGACCTCTGGATATTAAGAAGTGTAAATACAGAAGAAGAGATTTGAGACACAGCATGAGACATTTCTTCCACTTTTTCTATCTCAACACTCTTAAAGGTTGCTGTGAGTGTTAGGGTTAGGGTAAGGGTTTGATTCGACCCTGATCTGCTGCTTTATGGATATCGTTTTTAACCCTCAACGATGCTGTTTGCCACTTATCTACGTGAACTCATTGTTGAAAAGCAAGAATATAAGCCTCTCTGAGTGACTTTCTCTACCCATCGAGCTCCTGGGACTCCCTTCAACACCTCAAAATATACACATGCAACATCAGCATAAAGGTGAATATTAAAGCAGCACTGGATACTGCAATGAGACTTTACTAACCCCGCCCCCCCCCCCCCCCCCCACCCCCAAAATAAACAGCACACTGCTCCAATCTACAGTAAATATGTCCGTGAGGGTGGAGATGCCGAACAGCTTCATACATGTTTAACAGCTTTCTCTCTGGATGATGTTGTTAGGTAGACATTCTCAGTTTTTACACATACAAACATTTTGATAGTTAAAGTTGAGGTTTCGTCTTTAAGGCCCGTTTATGCTCAACGTTAAATACGAAACCTTCTGTCGTTCATTTCCTCCTTCTGTCCGTATCTCTGCTCGTTTCCATAAAGCTTACAGATACGGACCAAACGGAGCAGTACCACCGGAGACCATGGGGGGGCAGTGTTGCTGTCACTACTCGATATACGTAGGTCTAGTGCAAGGGAGTCAAACATGCGGCCCGTGGGCCAGAACCGGCCCCACCAAGGGGTCCAATGTGGCCCACTCTGCTTCCTGTCTTCTTTTCCTTCCTTCCTTCCTTCCTTCCTTCCTTCCCTCTATTCCTACCATATGTCCTTGCTCCCTTTATTCCTTCCATCTTTCTTTCTTGTCTTTTTTTCCTTCCTTCCTTCTTCCCTTCCTCTCTTCCTTCCATCTGTCCTTGCTCCCTTTCTTCCTTCCATCTTTCTTTCCTGTCTTCTTTTCCTTCCTTCCTTCCTTCCTCTCTTCCTTTCCTTCTTTCTTTCCTGTCTTCTTTTCCTTCCTTCCTCTCTTCCTTTCCTTCCTTCCTTCCATCTTTTTACTGATCCGGCCCACAGTGAGTTTGACCCTCCTGCTCTAGTGAGACACGAAGAAGAAATAACAATGGCGGGAAACTTTTTAAGGAAACATATCGTTTTTGTCTTTTATGCAACAAGAGGAACATTATCAATATCTCCACCACAGTCGCCATGTTTGATTTTGACTCTGCACTGCCCCCTGGTGGATGTATTGGTTAACATCCATGCCAACGTAAAGGACGAATGGAAGTATGTGAGCAGTGACGGTAACATCATTTGAAAAGGACGGAAACATTTTTGTAGGTACGTTGGTCCTCTGAAATGAGGCCAACCAGGAAGTAACTTAGAGCTGCATTCTATCAAAAGGCCACCAGGGGGCGACCGTCTCTATACAAGTCAATGGAGAATTCACCAACTTCTCACTTGATTTCTAACCTCAGTAAACGTTTTCAAAATGTGTTTATGGTCTCAATCGCTAGTTTAAAGCCTTCTTCAATGCAGTATGATGTTCATTTGGGACATTTTGGCCTCCCTGATTTTATATGTGACGATAAAGCAGGGTATGCATTAGGGCGTGGCTACGTCCTGATTGACAGGTTGATTGACCAATGTCCTGGTGGATGTATTGGTGAACATCCATGCCTACGTGAAGGAAGCATGGAAGTATGTGAGCAGTGACGTTTGATTTTCGTACCTACGTTGAGCATAAATGGGCCTTTAGAGAATCCAAACTGCTGCTCGTCCTGCTTTCTGTAAAAACTAGAATCTAAATGACCTTTGACACAAGTTGGTGGCTGCTGTGCCATCGTTTTGTATTTTTTGTGCTTGTGTCAGTCAGACAGGACTTAGTGAACCCCTGAACATTTTGTAATATCTTCTAAATCAGAGGTGTCAAACTCATTTTCATTCAAGGGCCACATACAGCCAAATTTGATCTCATGTGGGCCGGATCATTAAAAAAGTTTGGAAGGGAGGAAGGAAACAAGGAAGGAAAGAAGGGAAAAGTGATAGGAATGAGAGAAAGGAGGGAAGGAAGGAAGGACAGACGGACGGAAGGACAGACGGAAGGAAGGAAGGAAGGAAGGAAGGAAGGAAGGAAGGAAGGAAGGAAGGAAGGAAGGAAAAGGGATTAGGAAGGAAAGGAAGAAAGAAGACAAGAAAGGAAAGAAGCACGGAAGGAAGGAAGGAAGAAAGGAAAAGAAGATGAAGGAAAGATGGATGGAAGGAAGGAAGGACGGAGGGAAGGTAGGACGGAAGGAAGGAAGGAAGGAAAAGGGATTAGGAAGGAAAGGAAGAAAGAAGACAAGAAAGGAAAGAAGCACGGAAGGAAGGAAGGAAGAAAGGAAAAGAAGATGAAGGAAAGATGGATGGAAGGAAGGAAGGACGGAGGGAAGGTAGGACGGAGGGAAGGAAAGAAGGAAGGAAGGAAGGAAGGAAGGAAGGAAGGAAGGAAGGAAGGAAGGAAAAGGGATTAGGAAGGAAAGGAAGAAAGAAGACAAGAAAGGAAAGAAGCACGGAAGGAAGGAAGGAAGAAAGGAAAAGAAGATGAAGGAAAGATGGAAGGAAGGAAGGAAGGAAGGAGGGAAGGTAGGACGGAGGGAAGGAAAGAAGACAAGGAAGGAAGGACGGAAGCATGGAAGGAAAGGAGGGAGGGAGGAAGGAAAGAAGGAAAGGAAGAAAGGAAAATAAAATTAAGGAAAGATGGAAGGATGGAAAGAAGGAAGGAAGGAAGGAAGGATGGAGGGAAGGAAACAAAGAAGGAAATAAGTAAGAAAGGAAAAGAAGACAGGAGGGAAAGTGGGCCGGATTGGATGCCTTGGCGGGCCGGTCCTGGTCCACGGGCCGCATGTTTGACACCCCTGTTCTAAATGCTTGTTGGGTTGTAACATCAAATCTTTCTGTTACAGTTTTAAGGACCAAACCATTTAACCCTCCTGTTGTGTTCCAGTCAAGGAAGGGAGGGAGGAAGGGAGTAAAGGAAAGAAGGCAGGGAGGAAGGAAGGAAGGAAGGAAGGAAGGAGGAAGAAGGGAGGAAGGAAGGAAGGAAAGGAGGAAGGAGGGAAGGAAGGAAGGAAGGAAAGGAGGGAGGGAGGGAGGGAAGGAAGGAAGGAAGGAAAGGAGGAAGGAGGGAAGGAAGGAAGGAAGGAAGGAAGGAAGGAAGGAAAGGAGGAAGGAGGGAAGGAAGGTAGGAAGGAAGGAAGGAAGGTAGGAAGGAAGGAGGGACGGAAGGTAGGCAGGAAGGAGGGACGGAAGGTAGGCAGGAAGGAAGGACGGAAGGAAGGAAGGAAAGGAGAGAGGGAGAGGAGGAAGGAAGGAAAGGAGGAAGGAGGGAAGGAAGGTAGGAAGGAAGGAGGGACGGAAGGTAGGCAGGAAGGAAGGAAGGAAGGAAGGAAGAGTCAAAACAGATGGGTCAATTTGACCCGGGAGCATAACAGGAGGGTTAAACTACATGAACTGGGAACTTTTTTTCTCCACATAAATGCATCAGGATCACATTGTGAAAGTACTTTTTTTTTTTTCTTTTTTTTTAGATAAAGGTTTTTTAAGTGCAATTGAATTAAAGTAGCATTGCTAAAAAAATTCAAACCCCCTCTGCCACCCTTTAGGATGGACTTTAAGAACTCCGACTTTATAACAAATCAGATCACCGTGAATGAACAGATGAGAGAGGACAGAAGTTAGCTTTGATGCAAATGTTTTTTAACCCTGCTGTTGTCCTCCCTCCATCTCTCTTGACTGTTCCTTCCTTCCTCCCTTCCTTCCTTCCTTCCTCTTTTCCTCCTTACTCATTTCCTTCCTTCCTCCCTCTTTCTTTAATTTTTCCTTTGTTCTTCCCCTCCTTCCATGCTTCTTTCCTCATTTCCTTCCATCCATCCTTCCTTGCTTTCTCTTTTCCTACCTCCTTCCCTCCTTACTCCTTTCTTTCTTTCCTTCCTCCCTCCCTCCTTACTCCTTCCTTCCTTCCTCTTTACCTCCTTACTCATTTCCTTCCTTCCTTCCTTCCTTCCTCCCTCCCTCCCTCCCTTCCTCCTGTCCTCCCTCCCTCCCTCCTTACTCCTTTCCTTCCTTCCTTCTTTCCTCCCTCTCTCCTTACTCCTTTCCTTCCTTCCTTCCTTCCTCCCTCTCTCCTTACTCCTTTCCTTCCTTCCTTCCTTCCTTTCTCTTTTCCTCCTTACTCATTTCCTTCCTTCCTTCCTTCCTTCCTTCCTCCTGTCCTTCATTCCTTCCTTCCTTCTGCCCTCCCTCCCTCCCTCCTTACTCCTTTCCTTTCCTTCCTTCCTTCCTCTCTTCCTTGACCTGAGGACAACAGGAGGGTTAACTGTTCTTCCTTCAGGTACTGTTGCTGACCACTGCCTCTAATTGAAAGTAACAGTCACTCACACCTAGGAGCTTTAAACTTCAGCCTCTGAAATTGGTTACTTCCTGTTTTACCGCCGTGGCTCCTCGCTTCAGTACGAGGGTTTCTCATCAGGTCTTCGGATCTCAGCCTGAAACCTGGATCAACCAGAATCCGTTTTGAATCAAAGGCCTGTACATGGTTTCATTTTGTAAACAACATTGCCCTTCAGAAGGTTCAACCCTTGTCCACTTCCTGTTTGTAACAGGAAACAGCTACTTATCAGTTTGCTTTGAGCTTTTTATTTGCATTAACTGCTAAACCCGACATGTGTTTAACCTTCCTGTCGTCCTCCCGGGTCAAATTGACCCCGTCTGTTTTGACTGTTTCTTCCGTCCTTCCTTCCTTCCTTTGTTCCATCTGTCCTTCCTTCCTTTCCTTCCCTCCTTCCTTCCTCCTTTCCTTCTGTCTGTCCCTTTTTCCTTCCTTCCTTTCCTTCCCTTCCTCCCTCCTGCCTTCTCTCTTTCTTTCCTCCCCCTACCTTCCTTCTTTCCTCTTTCCTTCTTTCTCCCTTCCTTCCTCCTTTCCTTCCTTCTTTCTCCCTTCTATCCTCCTCCCTCCCTCCATCCTTCCTTCTTCCTCCCTCCTTTCCTTCCATCCTCCCTCCTTTCCTTCCATCCTCCCTTCCTTCTTCCTCCCTTCCATCCTTCCTTCCCCCTCCCTTCCTTCCTTCTTCCTCCCTTCCATCCTTCCTTCCTCCCTCCTTTCCATCCCTTCCTCCCTCCCTCCCTCCCTTCCTTTGAGGACAACAGGAGGGTTAAGTGATTTCACAGTCCAACAAACCTCCTTCTCTAATTCTTTACTGTTGATTTTAAACAACACTTCTCTCTTCAGCTAACACTTCTCTCTTCAGCTGACACTTCTACCCCCAAAAAACGAACACTGGAAAATGTCTTCATAGCGTAATGAGGTTGTTCATGAGACCCTTCACACACCTACATGTTATGTATTCCAAGAAAAGTGGACGACTCTGGACGACATTTAGACTCTTTACGAGTAAATGAATCTTCTTCACCCAAAAGTCATTCATTACCTAACTACAGCTTATTATAATAGCTTATATCTGACATCTGTATTTATTCAACTGTACATCACAGGCCTGTTTGTGGTGAATTTACTGCATGCCATATGGTTGGGTCGCCATCGTAAAAGTTGTCCACCTTTACATCCTAACATCCGTTTTCCTAATTGATTTTTCAAACAGGTCCTTTCAGCTGTGATATAAACAGCGAGACTTTTGCGATGGCTGCTCTTGTATCGCATATGGATGGGTGACTGTTATCTTAGTCAGCCGTCCATATGCGAGTGGCTCAAAAACCTACATTTCGTAAACCATCTGGACCTAGGCTGAGTTGTGTGAGGGTCCTTCTGTTCTCGTGAGATTGGAGCCCGATGTATGAGACGACGTTTTCTCTTCAGACACCACTGACAGACGGCTTAGAGGACTGTTACCGAAGGTTTTGTGGGACATGCAATCTTTTGGAAACATGATGGGACCAACCTGAAAAATGTCACTCCAAGCTTAAACAAGAAATAATCCTTCTTACTACATGTGACCTCTTCAAACCCAGTGATCCAGTTAGCAGTGAATTGGTGATTTGGAGGATTAAAAGAAGTGTATTCATGGGCAAAACTGGGCTAAATTTAGTTAAAAAGTGACACATCTATCTAATAAATGGCCATAGTTTAATATATTTCATCCTGTAGTTATATCTTTCTTCACAGTGAAATACAAACCAAACCTAGATTCCTACAAAAAAACAAACAATTAGACACCTTTCAACACAATTTGGCCCAGTTTCGACTTTTAACGTCTTTTAACCTGCAAATCACTAAATATGATATTTATTGAGTCGTATGTCCCCATTTCCTGTCAGTGTCTGATTTTGCTCCCAAACCCAAATGATCACATCTCCCACGCAAACTCCGGCAACCAGTCTCTCTAAGCGTTCCCTGTTAAGTCTCTGTTGGGTCTCCAGGGTCCGAGGCTCAAGTTCATGCAGCAGACTGATGCTCAATTATCTCAAATGGCGCAATTATCATTACTCTGAAATCCTTTAACTTCTTGTACTGGCCGTGCAGGAGGGAACTAAATCTAGCTCTCCTTGGTCCCAGGATGGGAGATTAAAGTTCTCACCTCCAAGCTTTTAGAAAAGATGAAGATGATCCCAGTTCAGTGTTACTCCGTTGACTTCCCACGGCTCATTCATGCTACTAACTCCCGGACTGTGTCCTAAAGGGAGAGCCTTGGTCCCAGATTGCGCTTCACATTTTACAATCAAGTTTTGATGAACTCTTTCCTTTAAAAAGAGTCGCCTGACACTCCACGTCTCCTTTCCATGCTCCTCCTGACGTAAGGAGACCAGGGATGAGAACTGATCTCAGGCTGTGCCTTGGTCCCAGACTGCATTTTTAAGTTTAAGAGCCCCCCGTTGGCTTAGACAGTTGTTTCATATTCCAATACCTCTTTGCTGCCCATCATGCTACTCCTGTACTGTATCCTGGGGCTGATGGCTGAAGAGGTCTCCAGAAGAAGGATGGTCTTGCGCAGACGCCGATCGATAAAGTGGGCATCCCAGGCCGGATATCGCTTTCTGGGGAGGTCGATCCGGATCACGGGGCCCTCCTGTGCACGGGAGGAGGAGGAGGTCCTGTGAAGGAGGGCTGGAGAGGAGGAAGGGGAGGGGCGTACCTGGAAGACAGGCAGGCAGCTGTCCCTGTCCCTCTCCCTGTCCCGCTCCCCAGGAATGGGCTCCCCTGTGTCTTTAGTCCTGGGGAGAGTCCTAGGAGGGCTGGTAATGACCATGTCCGTTTGGGACCCTTGGGATGGGGTGAGACAAGCATCAATCACTCCCACCACGCCTCCTGAACCCACCACACCCTCGTCCACACATCCGCCCCACTGTGAGCCAAGAACGGGCCCGTCCGGGTGCAGCCAGCAGTAGTACACCAACATGAAGAAGGTTCCCAGGGCGAAGCTGCAGGCCACCAGGCAGACCACCACCAAGGCGTAGGAGTCGGAGGTGAGCTGGCCGCGGTAGGTGTACCAGGCGGCCGTCAGAGCCACGTTCTCAGCCAGCGTCACAGAGTAGTAGACGGTCATGCGGAAGCGGCTGGGGCCCTCCTTCACGTTGAACCAGCAGAAGATGTAGATGATGCCCACCACCATGTTGTAGATAATCTCCTCCCACTTGGACATGCAGAAGTCTGTCTCACCTTGGATGATCCAGAACGTCATGATACACCTGAAAGACAAGAAATAATACTAGTTACACTCCTGTGAATATTGGGATGACTGCTTGTAAGAATAATCTGATCATTTAGATTCAAAGTTGTGTAAAAATCAGCCTCTTTCTCTGCTCCCAAATGCTGTGGGAGTGCCCGAGAGCTTTCTGCTGCTAACTCGGCTGCTAGCTCGGTGGCTAACTCGGCTGCTAGCTCGGTGGCTAACTCGGCTGCTAGCTCGTCAGCTAACTCGGCAGCTAACTCAGCTAACTGGCTAACTGTAGACTGTAGTAGTAGTAGTGTGTGCTGAATGTATTTCTACCTCTACAGCAGCAGGGGCGGGTTTATGCTAATCACTAAATCCTGAACACAGAAATGTTGAAACACAGTTTGTGAAGCCTAGCTCCACAATTCAAATCTAAATGGTTGAAATGCTTTTTACACTTTTTTTAGAAATACATTTATGACCTATTTAATGTGTTTAGAAGAAAATGCCTTTAAAGTTGTGGGGAGACACTTATGCTGAGAAATGGCTTTATCTGTCAACTGCTTTGGTTACCTCGACTGTCCACATAATCATGACATTTACGGTGGATATTCATAATTCATCAAAGATTATTCCTAATGACTTCCCTCCAGTGCTGCCATCAGCTACAGTTTTCACTGGTACTTAAGAAATATCAAAATCTAATGAGCAGATTGACCTTATATTTGCTGATTCATGCTCTGCGGGGAAATAGCTTTTGGATTTTGGACACGTCCATATGCTTCCATAAAGCATCACCCTCACAACTAAATTATCCTCACATCTGCAAGCTTTCTAAATATAGCCATAGAAATGTTTTCGAGACTTGTCTTTGACCGAGTACTGTAGATTACTGGATTTGGTGACACGGGCTGTGTTCGAAACCGCATACTACATACTAAAGGACCAGATAGTAAACAAGAAGGAAGGAAGGAAGGAAGGAAGGAAAGGAGGGAGGGAGGAAGAAGGAAGGAAGGAAGGAAAGGAGGGAGGGAGGAAGGAAGAAGGAAGGGAAGAAGGAAGGAAGGAAGGAAAGGAGGGAGGGAGGAAGAAGGAGGGAAAGGAGGAAGGAAGAAGGAAGGGAAGAAGGAAGGAAGGAAGGGAAGAAGGAAGGAAGGTAGGAAGGAAGGAGAGAAGGAAAGGAGGCAAGGTAGGAAGGAAGGAAGGAAGGAAGGGACGAAGTAAGAAGGAAAGAAGGTAGGAAGGACGGAGAGAAGGAAAGTAGGAGGGAAGGTAGGAAGGTAGGAAGGAAGGAAGGAAGGAAGGGACGATGTAAGAAGGAAAGAAGGTAGGAAGGAAGGAGAGAAGGAAAGGAGGAAAGAAGAAGGAAGGGAAGAAGGAAGAGAAGAAGGAAGGAAAGTAGGAGGGAAGGTAGGAAGGAAGGAAGGAAGGAAAGGAGGGAGGAAGAAGTAAGGGAAGAAGGAAGGAAGGAAGGAAAGTAGGAGGGAAGAAGAAGGAAGGAAGGAAGGAAGGGAAGAAGGAGGGAAGGTAGGAAGGAAGGAAGGAAGGAAGGGACGAAGTAAGAAGGAAAGAAGGTAGGAAGGAAGGAGAGAAGGAAAGGAGGGAGGAAGGAAGGGAAGAAGGAAGAGAAGAAGGAAGGAAAGTAGGAGGGAAGGTAGGAAGGAAGGAAGGAAGGGACGAAGTAAGAAGGAAAGAAGGTAGGAAGGAAGGAGAGAAGGAAAGGAGGGAGGAAGGAAGGGAAGAAGGAAGAGAAGAAGGAAGGAAAGTAGGAGGGAAGATAGGAAGGAAGGAAGGAAGGGACGAAGTAAGAAGGAAGGAAAGGAGGAAGGAAGAAGTAAGGGAAGAAGGAAGGAAGGAAAGTAGGAGGGAAGGTAGGAAGGAAGGAAGGAAGGAAGGGACGAAGTAAGAAGGAAAGAAGGTAGGAAGGAAGGAGAGAAGGAAAGGAGGGAGGAAGGTAGGAAGGAAGGAGAGAAGGAAAGGAGGGAGGAAGGAAGGAAAGTAGGAGGGAAGAAGGAAGGAAGGAAAGAAGGTAGGAAGGAAGGAGAGAAGGAAAGGAGGTAGGAAGGAAAGAAGGAACAGTCAAAAGAGACGGGGTCAATTTGACCCGGGAGGACGACAGGAAGGTTAAAGGGACAGATTCAACAGATTGATGCTGAATCTTTGCTTCAGCCCCAAGTTGATATAAATAATCACAATGAATAAAGGGAGGGGGGAGGGTGGAGGGTGGAGGGGGGGGGGATTTATAAATTAGCCACTACTAAGTGTTCCTCCTTGGGGAAGTGCAGAGAAAGCTGTTTATTTAGGAAGTAAGAAGGAAGGAAAGGAGGGAAGGAGGAAGGAAGGAGGAAGGGAAGAAGGAGGGATGGAAGGAAAGTAGGAGGGAAGGTAGGAAGGAAGGAAGGAAGGAAGGAAGGGACGAAGTAAGAAGGAAGGAAAGGAGGAAGGAAGAAGGAAGGGAAGAAGGAAGGAAGGAAGGAAAGTAGGAGGGAAGAAGGAAGGAAGGAAGGAAAGTAGGAGGGAAGGTAGGAGGAAGAAGGAAGGAAGGAAGGAAAGTAGGAGGGAAGGTAGGAAGGAAGGAAGGAAGGGACGAAGTAAGAAGGAAAGAAGGTAGGAAGGGAGGAGAGAAGGAAAGAAGGAAGGAAGGAAGGAAGGAAAGTAGGAGGAAGAAGGAAGGAAGGAAGGAAAGTAGGAGGCAAGGTAGGAGGAAGAAGGAAGGAAGGAAGGAAAGTAGGAGGGAAGGTAAGAAGGTAGGAAGGAAGGAAGGAAGGGACGAAGTAAGAAGGAAAGAAGGTAGGAAGGAAGGAGAGAAGGAAAGTAGGAAGGAAGAAGGAAGGAAGAAGGAAGGAAGGAAAGTAGGAGGGAAGGTAGGAAGGAAGGAAGGAAGGGACAAAGTAAGAAGGAAAGAAGGTAGGAAGGAAAGAGAAGGAAAGTAGGAGGGAAGGTAGGAAGGAAGGAAGGAAGGAAGGAAGGGACGAAGTAAGAAGGAAGGAAAGGAGGGAGGGAGGAAGGAAGGAAGGAAAGGAGGGAGGGAGGAGGAAGGAAAGAAGGAAGGAAGGAAGGAAAGTAGGAGGGAAGGTAGGAAGGAAGGAAGGAAGGAAGGGACGAAGTAAGAAGGAAAGAAGGTAGGAAGGAAGGAGAGAAGGAAAGGAGGGAGGAAGGAAGGGAGGAAGTAAGAAGGAAGGAAAGGAGGGAGGGAGGAAGGAAGGAAGAAGGAAGGAAGGGACAAAGTAAGAAGGAAAGAAGGTAGGAAGGAAGGAGAGAAGGAAAGGAGGGAGGAAGGAAGGAAGGAACAGTCAAAAGAGATGGGGTCAATTTGACCCGGGAGGCCGACATGAGGGTTAAAGGGACAGATTCAGACGATCGCCTTGCTTCAGCCCCAAGTTTGATATAAATAATCACAATGAATAAAGGGGGGGGGGGGGGGGGGGATTTATAAATTAGCCACTACTAAGTGTTCCTCCTTGGGGAAGTGCAGAGAAAGCTGTTTATTTTAACCTCAGTGTGGTGATTTAGTTTGGTTAATGAGCGAGAATGAGCTGACTAAAAAGCTTGTTAACAAAAAATATATTTACAGTGTAGATAAAGTCTGTTTACCTTTAAGGCAGAGAGAGTAAAAACAATGTATAGACTAAAATAACCCCATTATCACTCATGACCCAGTAGGAGTGTGTGGCGGTGTGTGTAACTACAGAGACTCTTCCCTCTGCTTGTATTATCCAGGTGGGGAGTTCTGGTCCTCTGAAATGAAGCCAACCAGGAAGTAACTTAGAGCTGCATTCTATCAAAAGGCCACCAGGGGGCGACCGTCTCTATACAAGTCAATGGAGAATTCACCAACTTCTCACTTGATTTCTAACCTCAGTAAACGTTTTCAAAATGTGTTTATGGTCTCAATCGCTAGTTTAAAGCCTTCTTCAATGCAGTATGATGTTCATTTGGGACATTTTGGCCTCCCTGATTTTATATGTGACGATAAACATTAGATATGCATTAGGGCGGGGCTACGTCCTGATTGACAGGTTGATTGACCAATGTCCTCGAGATCCAGCCCTCGTAACCATAGCAACCTCCCCGCTCCGCCGTTGGTCCCGCCCATACGTCCGTCCATGACTCCGCCTCATGCCCATATAAGTAGAATCCATGTCACTCTGGTAAGAAATGCTTTACATTATGGGCTTAAAACTGCCTTCAAATGGAAAATAACAGGATTTTAAACATGCTATTCAAAACGTGATTAACTATGGAAATTCTGCGATTAATCTCGATTAAAAAAATTAAACGTTTGACAGCCCTAGGTGATGTATGTAACTACAGAGACTCTTTCATCTGCTTGTATTATCTTATTTTGCTGTGATTGGGACGTTTCTGGGTTTGAACTTTTGGGGGCGGTGGGTGTGTAGACCCTGACTCCTCCCTCCCTTCCTTCCTCCCTCCTTCCTTCCTTCCTCCCTCCCTTCCATCCTTCCTTTCTTCCTTCTTCCCTCCTTCCCTTCCTTCTTCCCTCCTCCCTCCCTCTCTCCCTTCCTTCCTCCCTCCCTTCCATCCTTCCTTCTTCCCTCCTTTCCTTCCTTCTTCCCTCCTCCCACCCTTCCTTCCTTTCTTCCTTCTTCCCTCCTTTCCTTCCTTCTTCCCTCCATCCTTCCATCCTTCCTTTCTTCCCTCCTTCCCTTCCTTCTTCCCTCCTCCCTCCCTCTCTCCCTTCCTTCCTCCCTCCCTTCCATCCTTCCTTCTTCACTCCTTCTTCCCTCCTCCCTTCCTTCTTCCCTCC
This sequence comes from Scomber japonicus, assembly GCF_027409825.1. Taxonomy (NCBI): domain Eukaryota; kingdom Metazoa; phylum Chordata; class Actinopteri; order Scombriformes; family Scombridae; genus Scomber; species Scomber japonicus. Next base: position 33,074,230 of record NC_070581.1, on the reverse strand, counting down.
TCCCTCCCTTCCATCCTTCTTCCCTCCTCCCTTCCTTCTTCCCTTCTCCCCACCCCCACCCTTCCTTCCTTTCTTCCTTCTTCCCTCCTTTCCTTCCTTCTTCCCTCCTTCCTTCCTTCTTCCCTCCTCCCCTCCTCCCTTCCTTCCAACATCCCTTCCATCCTTTCTTCCTTCCTTCCTCCCTCCTTTCCCTCCTCAACCTGACTGTTTTAAAACATGTAAAAGTGAGGCTATTAGCACGGGGTCACACCAGTGGCTGACGATGAAGATGCCGAAGTAGAGCTGGAAGACGGAGGCGAAGAGGGCGAAGGCCACGGTCCTCGCCCCGATGGTGAAGAAGTGCCACAGCATCTGAGCGATCACGGCCTTGTAGGACATCGGCAGCTTGTCATCACGAGAGTCCCGCAGAACCTTCTGGTAGGAGGCGATCATCCAGGCCAGCGAGACCAGAGAGGCCGAGGCTGAGAGACCTGAAGAGACACAGAGAGAGAGAGAGAGAGAGAGAGAGAGGGGAAGATGGGTCAGAAATAGATCAACATTTAGGCAATCATTCCTCCCTTCTTTCTTTCCTCTGTCCTTCTTTCCTTCCTTACTCCCTTCTTTCTTTCCTCTGTCCGTCTTTCCTTCCTTCCTCCCTTCTTTCTTTCCTCTGTCCTTTCCTTCCTTCCTCCCTTCTTTCTTTCCTCTGTCCTGCTTTCCTTCCTTTCTCCCTTCCTTCCTCCCTCCCTCCCTCCTCCCTTCCTTCTTTCCTTCCTCCCTTCCTTTCTCCCTGCCTCCCTCCCCCATTCCATCCTTCCTCCCTCCCTCCTCCCTTCCATCCTTCCTCCCTTCCCTCCTTTTTCCCTCCTTCCTCCCTTCCTTCCTCCCTCCCTCCCTTCCTTCCTCCGTCCTTTCCTTCCTCCCTCCTTTCTTTCCTCTGTCCTTCCTTCCTTCCTTCCTCCCTTCCTTCTTTCCTCCATCCTTCTTCTCTTCCTTCCATCCCTTTTCCCTTCCTTCTTCCTTCCTTCCTTCCTTCTTCCCTCCTCCCTTCTCCTTTCCATCCTTCCTCCCTTCCTTTCTTCCTTCTTCCCTCCTCCCTTCCATCCTTCCTCCCTTACTTCCTACTTCCCTTCCTTCCTTCCTTCTTCCTTCCCTCCTTCCTTCCTTCCTCCCTCCTTTCCTCCTCAACCTGACTGTTCAGATTGCGTTTGCATTCAAAAAAATCTGTTATGTTTCCGATTCAGCAGCACATTTGAAAGTGAGGCTGGGAGACCTAAAGAGACACACGAAGAAGGGAAGAAGGGTCAGAAATAGATAAACATTTAGGCCATGAAGGTGGTGAAGGGAGTAAATGGAAGACAAGCAGATTACAGGCAAAAAGGATAGAGAAAAGTACATTTACTGGTTTTAAATTTAAGATAAAATCATGGCTTAAATCTACTCAGAGAGATAACCTATACAGACCAGTATGAGATTCTGGCGGTATGATAACCATAAGAAGAAATATCACGGTATTGCAGTATTTCGATTCCAGCTCTAAAATGTTCCTAAAAGGAAGAAAAATAAAGACAGACATGTTCATTTAACCTGAATATACACTGTAATGACGATGTGAGGCAGGGGCGCTATAAGGGGGTGATGATTGTAAGGGCCCATGACTGAGAAGTGCCCTAAAAACATTACAACATGGGTTAACCCTAACTTACAATCATCAATAGACATTAATAAGGTATTTTATTTAAAATTTAACTAACAGTTTATTTATTTATTTTTTGGCAAAAATGACCCACCTAAAGCCTCTGTATTTGCCCATAAATCCCCCCTCTATTTACATGAATTGGCTCAGTCCTGTGTCCTATTTTCACAGCTCAACATCAGTAAATATTGTAGTTAGTATTGGACTATAAGAGAGTTGCAAGCCTTCACAGGTAGAGGTGTGATTACAGACATTGTGCATGATTGGTGTGACCTGTATGAGGTGGTGGGGCCCAATGTGATATTTTTTCATGGGGCCCAAAATCCCTGTCAGCTCCCCTGGTGTGAGGGGTCGTGATACTCTACGCTGCAGCTGCACCACCTGAGGGATTTCTGACCAGCACTTCCTGTCTCTGACCAGCACTTCCTGTCTTTGACCTGCACTTCCTGTCTTTGACCAGCACTTCCTGTCTTTGACCAGCACTTCCTGTCTTTGACCAGCACTTCCTCTCTTTGACCAGCACTTCCTGTCTTTGACCAGACAAGAAACAGCTCATACCTTAGGAACGGTATGACAGAAGATTTGGCGGTTTCGGTTATCGTGGCTTTTTCATATTGTGGTTATCATCCCATGCCTACTCATATTAACAAACATGCACACAAATAAACCCCCAAATGCAGTATTTCTGTCTAATTAACTGTGATAACTGTGAACATCCCAAATGTGGAGTCAGTAACATCGTGAGTGATATTTTTCTGTTACTCAGTTTCAAAAACAAAGACTGCTAAATTCAGTTTGGGTGTTTTCTGGTTTTACCCAACGGACCCCGACAAGCCGACAGAGAAACGTTCAGTAACAGTCTCATAAATACGAAGGAGGGGGAAGGGGGGGGGGGGTTGTGGAGATCCCAAAAACAAAACAACAACCCAAAAACTGTCGTGATAAATCTTTTAGTAGTGAAGTTTCAAACCCCTTTCAAAGTACTCTGCTTCAGATGCAGCACAACTTCCCTCCGTGCTGGCGTCTGCAGTTCTTCCTGCCTCTCATCAGTCTGTCAGTGAACTCACTTTTTGCTCCTCTCAGTGTTTCCTGTTTTATTTTGATACTCACCTTCTGATGCAAAAACTAGACTTCTGTAAACTTAAAGTTAGGCTCTAAAGCAGGGGTGTCAAACATGCGGCCCGGGGGCCAGATCCGACCCGCCAAGGGGTGCAATCCGGCCCACTTTCTTTCCTGTCTTCTTTTCCTTCAATATGTCCTTCCTACCTTCCTTCTTTCCTTCCTTCTTCCCTTCTTTCTTCATTTATTTCCTTCCTTCCTTCCTTCCCTCCTACCTTTTGTCTGTCCTTCTTTCCTTCCCTTCTTTTGCTTCCTTACTTTTCTCTGTCCTTCCCTTTCTTCCATCTTTTCTTCCATCCTTCCTTCCTGTCTCCTTCCTACCTTTTGTCTGTCCTTCTTTCCTTCCCTTCTTTTGCTTCCTTACTTTCTTCTGTCCTTTCCTTTCTTCCATCTTTCCTTGTTGTCTCCTTCCTTCCTTCCTTCCTTGCTTCCTTCTCTTTAATGATCTGGCCCACATGAGATCAAATTGGCCTGCATGTGGACCTTGAATGAAAATGAGTTTGACTCCTCTGCTCTAAAACCTTGTGAGTATATCTAGAAGAATCCCAATCAGCAGATCAAACCTGCAGCCAGACATTGATTCATGCCTGTTGTCACATTTCTTCCACATTGTCGAATCATCTACTTTTCAGCCTCAGTTTTAGTTTCACTGAGCTGTATGTATATGCTGCCTGGAGGCAAATCCAGTAACTAGACTCTACTCTCATGTTATTGATAGCTTCCTAGGAGGTTAAGGTCTTCTCACCGCATATCAAATTTAAAATTCTACATATTTGTCAGGATTTTGTGTTGGGGACCAAAGCGTTTGACGAGCTGAACGACAAAAATCAAACTATCGGAGAATTACTCATAACTCATGAACAACCAGCAGATGGCGATGTCTCAAACTGTCTCTGACTTTTGGAGAAGGGAGGAAAAAGGAAGGAAGAGAGGGAGGGAGGAAGGAAGGAAGGGAGGGAGGAACAAGGAAGGAAAGGAGGGAGGGAGGAAGGAAGGGAGGGAGGAACAAGGAAGGAAGGGAGTGAGGAAGGAAAGGAGGAAGGAAGAAAGAAGGAAGGAGGGGGGGGAGAAAGGAAAAGAGGAAGGGAGGAAGGAAGGAAAGAAGGACAGAGGAAAGAAGGAAGGGAGCAAAGTAGGGGGTAGGACAGAAAGAGAGAAGGAGGGAGGGAGGAAGGGAAGGAAAGGAAGGAAGGAAAGAAGGAGGGAGGAAGGACAGACTGAAGGGAGGAAGGGAGGAAAGAAGGAGGGAGGAAGGACAGACTGAAGGGAGGAAGGGAGGAAAGAAGGAGGGAGGAAGGACAGACTGAAGGGAGGAAGGGAGGAAAGAAGGTCAGGATTTTGTGTTGGGGACCAAAGCGTTTGACGAGCTGAACGACAAAAATCAAACTATTAGAGAATGACTCATGACTTGCTGTTTTTATGAACGGCCAGCAGAGGGCGATGTCTCAAAATGAGTGAATAGATAAGTAATGCTAATATAATCACCTTTTTAAAAAATGCTAACTAGTAACACAAGCTGCTGATTACCTGCAAAGTAAACCAAAGCAGACCATTACCTACAAACACACTAAATAATGTATGTTTCCCCCTTTTTTTATTCAAATGGACGAGAACCAGTGAAACGATCATTAGCCCACACACGTAGCAGCGAGGCCCCGCCGCTAGCCGCCCACAGCGCAGTTTAACACATTAAACATTCATGTGTGTTAATCATGCAGTCTTGTCTCAAATTACCCATGAATCACTGAGAAGGCATTAAAATTTGAGCAGAGAAAGAGCTGAACTTTGCATTTTAATGTAATTTTGATAATTCTGAACTTTTTTTCATTTTCATGAGGAGGCAAAAAGTTATTTGTGTTTGTGAAGGGAGGAAGAAGGAAGGAGGGGAGGGAGGAAGGAAGGAAGGAAAGAAGGAAGGAAGGAGGTAAAGGAGGAAGGAAGGGAGAAAGAATGAAGGAAGGGAGGTAGAAGGAAGGAAGGGAAGGAGGAAGGATGGATGGAAGGGAGGAAGAAGGAAAGGGGGAGGGAGGAAAGAATGAAGGAAGGGAGGGAGAAAGGAAAAGAGGAAGGGAGGAAGGAAGGAAAGAAGGACAGAGGAAAGAAGGGAGGGAGGAAGGAGGGACAGGAGGAAGGAAGGAAGAAGGACGGAAGGGAGGAAGAAGGTAGAACTGAGGAAAGAAGGAAGGAGGGAGGGAGAAAGGAAAAGAGGAAGGGAGGAAGGAAGGAATGAGCAGAGAAAGAGCTGAACTTTGCATTTTAATGTAATTTTGATAATTCTGAACTTTTTTTTTTCTTTTTGATGAAAGAAGGAAGAACAAGAATATTCATTTTCATGTGGAAGCATAAAGTTATTTGTGTTATTTCTGTTGTCCTCGAGTCAAGGAAGGAAGGAAGGAATGGAGGAAGAAGGAAGGAGGGGAGGGAGGAAGAAGGAAGGTGGGGAGGGAGGAAGGAAGGAAGGAAGGAAGGACGGAAGAATGTAGGAGGGAGGAAGAAGGAAGGAAAGGAAGAGGGGGAAGGAAGGAAGGGAGGAAGGAATGGAGGCAGAAGGAAGGAAAGGAGGAAGAAGGAAGGAAGGGAGGAAGGAAGGAAGGGAGGAAGGAATGGAGGCAGAAGGAAGGAAAGGAGGAAGAACGAAGGAAGGGAGGAAGGAAGGAAGGGAGGAAGGAATGGAGGCAGAAGGAAGGAAAGGAGGAAGGAAGAATGAGCAGAGAAAGAGCTGAACTTTGCATTTTAATGTAATTTTGATAATTCTGAACTTTTTTCTTTCTTTTTGATGAAAGAAGGGAGGAGGGGAGGGAGGAAGGAAGGAAGAAGGAAGGAAGGGAGGAAATAAGGGAGAACAAGAATATTATTTTCACGTGGAGGCATAAAGTTATGTGTGATCTTTAAACATCTGAAAGTCAGAAAACTAAAGTGTCTCTCTTCTTCTTCTGTTTGGTATTGATGTGACTTTTAGTTTGAGTCAGCAGTCCTTCAGCAGCAGCTTCACTTCATCAGTAAACTCTCTCACAGATCCACTCCGCTCATAAAATCCTTCTTTAAACTCTTTAAACTCTTTAAACTCTTTAAACTCTTTAAACTCTTTAAACTCTTTAAACTCACTTTTACTGGACGACAATTCAATAACTTCATTTTTCTATCAATCCTCAAACTCAATTTTACATTTCAGTTTGACTTTCTTTAGTTTTAACCCTCCTGTTGTCCTCGAGTCAAAGGAAAGGAGGAAAGGAAGAGGGATGGAAGGAGGGAGGAAGGAAGGAAAGAAAGGAAGGGAGGAAAGGAGGGAGGAAGGAAGGAAAGGAGGAAAGGAAGGAGGAAGGAAAGATGGAAGGGAGGAAAGGAGGAAGACAGGAAGGGATGGAGGGAGGAAGAAGGATGGAAGGGAGGAAAGAAGGGAGGAAGGGAGGAAGAAGAAAGGAAAGGAAGGGAGGAAAGGAGGGAGGAAGGAAGGAAAGGAGGGAAGGAGGAAGGAAGGAAGGAAGGAAGGGAGGAAGAAGGAAGGAAAGGAAGGGAGGAAGGAAGAAGGATGGAGGAAGGGAGGAAAGGAGGGAGGGAGGAAGGAAAGGAGGGAAGAAGGATAGAAGGGAGGAAAGAAGGAAGGAAGGAAGGGAGAAGGAAGGAAAGGAAGGGAGGAAATAAGGAAGGTAGGAGGGAGGGAGGGAAGGAGGGAGGGAGGAAGGAAGGGAGGAAAGGAGGAAGAAAGGAAGTGATGGAGGGAGGAAGAAGGAAGAAAGGAAGTGATGGAGGGAGGAAGAAGTATGGAAAGGAGAGAGGAAGGGAGAAAGGAAAAGAGGAAGGGAGGAAGGGAGGAAAGAAGGACAGAGGAAAGAAGGTAGGGAGGAAAGAAGGACAGAGGAAAGAAAGAGAGAAGGCCTTCCCTTCCTTCTTTCCTTCCTTCCTCCCTCCTTCCTCCTTTCCTTCCTTCCTTCTTGCCTTCCTCCCTTCCTTCTCTCCTTTCTCCCTTCCTTCCTTCCTTCCTTCCTTCCTTCCTTCCTCCTTTCCTCCCACCTTTCCTTCCTTCCTTCTTTCCTTCCTCCCTCCCTCCTTACTCCCTTCCTTCCTTCCTTCTCTCCTTCTCTTTCTCTTTGGCTGCTCAGCTTCAGCTTGTAAAGGTTTAACATGATTCCTTACTCCATGCCTTCCTTCCTCCCTCCCTCCCTCCCTCCCTCCTTACTCATTTCCTTCCTTCCTTCCTTCCTTCCTCCTTTCCTCCCTCCCTCCTTACTCCCTTCCTCCCTTCCTTCTTTCCTTCCTCCCTTACTCCCTTCCTTCCTCCCTTCCTTCTCTCCTTCTCCTTCTCTTTGGCTGCTCAGCTTCAGCTTGTAAAGGTTTATCATGATTCATCACAAAGAGAATATTTTACCCGGTGATGAATTATAAATGTTAACTTGTGAGTATCAGACACTTCCTTCTTTCCTTCCTTCCTTCTTTCCTTCCTTCCTTCCTTCCCCTCCCTTCCTTCCTTCCTTCCCTTCCTCCCTCCCTCCTTACTCCTTTCCTCCCTTCCTTCTTGCCTTACTCCTTTCCTTCCTTCCTCCCTCCCTTCCTTCCTTCCCTCCTTACTCATTTCCTTCCTTCCTCCCTTCCTTCCTCCTTCCCTCCCTCCCTCCTTACTCCTTTCCTTCCCTCCTTACTCCCTCCTCTCCTCCCTCCCTTCCTTCTCTCCTTACTTCCTCCCTCCCTCCTTACTCCTTTCCCTCCTTCCTCCTTTCCTTCCTCCCTCTTTTCCTTTCTCCCTTCCTCCTTCCTCCCACCTTTCCTTCCTTCCTTCTTTCCTTCCTTCCTCCCTCCTTACTCCCTTCCTTCCTTCCTTCTCTCCTTCTCCTTCTCTTAGGCTGCTCAGCTTCAGCTTGTAAAGGTTTAACATGATTCCTTACTCCATGCCTTCCTTCCTCCCTCCCTCCCTCCCTCCCTCCCTTTCCTTCCT
>NC_070581.1:33047076-33066006 GCF_027409825.1 Scomber japonicus | reverse complement strand
ACAGACAGGGTCAATTTGAAGGAATTGGAAGGGAAGGGAGGAAGAATGTAGGAGGGAGGAAAGAAGGAAGGAGGGAGGGAGAAAGGAAAAGAGGAAGGGAAGAAAGAAGGAAGAAGGAAGGAAGGGAAGGAGGGAGGGAGGAAGGATGGAAGGAAGGAAGGAAGGAAGGAAGGAAGGAAGAGAAGGGAGGAAGAAGGAATGAGGAGGCATGAAGTTATTTGTGATATTTAAACATCTGAAAGTCAGAAAACTAAAGTGTCTCTCTTCTTCTTCTTGGTATTGATGTGACTTTTAGTTTGAGTCAGCAGTCCTTCGGCAGCAGCTTCACTTCATCGGTAAACTCTCTCACAGATCGACTCCTTTCATAAAATCCTTCTTTAAACTCTTTAAACTCTTTAAATTCACTTTTATCGGACGGCAATTCAATAACTTCATTCTTCTATCAATCCTCAAACTCAATTTTACATTTCAGTTTGACTTTGTTTAGTTTTAACCCTCCTGTTGTCCTCAAGTCAAGGAAAGGAGGAAAGGAAGAAGGATGGAAGGGAGGAAAGGAGGGAGGAAGGATGGAAGGGAGGAAAGGAAGGAAAGGAGGGAGGAAGGAAGGAAGGAAGGAAAGGAGGGAGGAAGAAGGAAGGAAAGGAAGGGAGGAAATAAGGAAGGTAGGAGGGAGGGAGGGAGGGAGGGGGGGAGGAAAAGAGGAAAGGGGGGACAAAGACCATCCCTCCTTTCCTGCCTTCGTCCCTTCCTTACTCCATGCCTTCCTTCCTCCTTTCCTCCCTCCCTCCTCCTTTCCTTCCTCCCTCCCTCCTCCTTTCCTTCCTTCCTTCCTCCCTCCTTTCTTCCCTCCCTTCCTTCTTACTCCTTTCCTCCCTCCCTCCCTCCTTACTCCTTTCCTTCCTTCCTTCCTCCCTCCTTTCCTTCCTTCATCCCTTCCTTACTCCATGGCTTGCTTCCTCCTTTACTTCCTACCTCCCTCCTTACTCCTTTCCTCCCTCCCTTCCTTCTTACTCCTTTCCTTCCTTCCTCCCTCCTTTCCTTCCTTCGTCCCTTCCTTACTCCATGCCTTCCTTACTCCTTTCCTTCCTCCCTCCCTCCTTACTCCATGCCTTCCTTCCTCTCTCCCTTCCTTCTTACTCCTTTCCTTCCTCCCTCCCTCCTTACTCCTTTCCTTCCTTCCTTCTTGCCTTCCTCCCTCCCTCCTTCCTTCCCTCCTTCCTCCTTTCCTTCCTCCCTCTTTTCCTTTCTCCCTTCCTCCTTACTCCCTCCTTAATCCTTTCCTTCCTTCTCTCCTTACTTCCTCCCTCCTTCCTTCCTTCCCTCCTTACTCCTTTCCTTCCTTCCTTCCTTCTTTCCTTACTCCTTTCCTTCCTTCCTTCTTTCCTTCCTTCCTTCTTTCCTTACTCCTTTCCTTCCTTCCCCCCAGCCTACCTTCCTTCCTTCCTCCCTCCTTCCTTACCTCCCTCCTTTCCTTCCTTCCTTCTTGCCTTCCTCCCTCCCTCCCTCCTTACTCCTTTCCTACCTCCCTTCCTTCTCTCCTTCTCCTTCTCTTAGGCTGCTCAGCTTCAGCTTGTAAAGGTTGATCATGATTCATCACAAAGAGAATATTTTACTCAGTGATGAATTATAAATGTTAACTTGTGAGTATGAAACACTTCCTCCCTCCATTCCCTCCTTCCTTCCTTCCTTCCTTCCATGCTTCCTTCCTTCCCTTCCTCCCTCCCTCCCTCCTCTCCTCCCTCCCTTCCTTCTCTCCTTACTTCCTCCCTCCCTCCTTACTCCTTTCCCTCCTTCCTCCTTTCCTTCCTCCCTCCTTACTCCATTCCCTCCTTCCTCCTTTCCTTCCTCCCTCTTTTCCTTTCTCCCTTCCTCCTTACTCCTTCCTCCCTTCCTTACTCCATACCTTCCTTCCTCCTTTCCTTCCCCCCTCCCTCCTTAATCCTTTCCTTCCTTCCTTCTTGCCTTCCTCCTTCCTCCCTTCCTTACTCCATACCTTCCTTCCTCCTTTCCTTCTCCCCTCCCTCCTTAATCCTTTCCTTCCTTCCTTCTTGCCTTCCTCCCTTCCTTCTCTCCTTACTTCCTCCCTCCCTCCTTACTCCATGCCTTCCTTACTCCTCTCCTCCCTCCTTTCCTTCTCTCCTTCCCTTCCTCCCTCCCTCCTTACTCCTTTCCTTCCTTCCTTCTTGCCTTCGTCCCTGCCTTACTCCATGCCTTCCTTCCTCCTCTCCTCCCTCCTTTCCTTCTCTCCTTCCCTTCCTCCCTCCCTCCTTACTCCATGCCTTCCTTCCTCCTCTCCTCCCTCCCTTCCTTCTCTCCTTACTTCCTCCCTCCCTCCTTACTCCATGCCTTCCTTCCTCCTTTCCTCCCACCTTTCCTTCCTTCCTTCTTTCCTTCCTCCCTTCCTCCTTTCCTCCCTCCCTCCTTACTCCCTTCCTTCTCTCCTTCTCCTTCTCTTAGGCTGCTCAGCTTCAGCTTGTAAAGGTTTAACATGATTCCTTACTCCATGCCTTCCTTCCTCCCTCCCTCCCTCCCTCCCTCCCTTCCTTTCCTTCCTTCCTTCCTCCCTCCTTTCCTCCCTCTCTCCTTACTCCCTCCCTCCTTACTCCCTTCTTTCCCTTCCTTCCTTCCTTCTCTTTGGCTGCTCAGCTTCAGCTTGTAAAGGTTTATCATGATTCATCACAAAGAGAATATTTTCCTCAGTGATGAATTATAAATGTTAACTTGTGAGTATCAAACCCTTCCTTCCTTCCTTCCCTCCTTCCTTCCCTCCCTCCTTCTACTAAACAGACCTTGTGGAGATATTTGTTTAGTTAACGGTTGTTTCCATGGAGACGACGCGTTCAGTGAACATCAGCTTTTAAGCCAACGTGGACGGGAAGTCCTTAAAGTGGAAAGCAGGAAAGAAGAAGAAAGCAATGATCCCCGAGAGGCCGAGGTTTACGGTACTGTTAGAGGAGCTGGAGGGGGGGGGGCAAGCAGAGCACAGAGCTTCATAATGATTAACCCTTTACTGGTAACTTCTGTACATATCCCAAAATATCCTTCCTTCCTTCCTTCCTTCCTTCCTTCCCTTCCTTCCTTCCCTTCCTTCCATCATTCAAACCTTCCTTCCATCCTTCCTTCCTCCCTGGAGCTGGAGCTGGAGGGGGGCAAGCAGAGCACAGAGCTTCATAATGATTAACCCTTTACTGGTAACTTCTGCAAATATCCCAAAATATCCTTCCTTCCTTCCTTCCTTCCTTCCTTCCTTCTTCCTCCCTTCCTTCCAGCCTTCCTTCCATCCTTCCTTCCTTCCTTCTTTCCTTTCCTTCCTCCCTGCCTTCTTTCTTCCCTTCCTCTTTTCCTTTCTCCCTCCCTCGTTCCTTATTTCCTCCGTCCTTCCTTCCTTTCTTTCCTTCCTTCCATCTGTTCTTCCTCCCTCCCTCCTTCTCTCCTCCCTTCCTTCTTTCCTTCCTCCGTCCTTCCTTCCTTCCATCTGTCCTTCCTCCCTCTCTCCTTCTCTCCTCCCTTCCTTCTTTCCTTTCTCCGTCCCTCCTACTTTCCTTCCTTCTTTCCTCCATCCTTCCTCCTTCCTTTCCTTCCTTCTTTCCTCCATTCTTCCTCCCTTCCTTCCCTCCTCCCTCCTTCCATTCCTTCTTCCTCTCTTCCTTCCTTCCTTCTCTTTTTATAATGAGTCCAAACAGACAGCAGTGTGTTCAGTGGGTAAATGTTGAAAAGAGGACAAGAACTGATGATGAAAAAGAGTTGAAATCCTTCCTTCCTTCCTTCCTTCCTCCGTTCCTTCTTTCCCTCCGTTCCTTCTTTCCCTCCGTTCCTTCTTTCCCTCCGTTCCTTCTTTCCCTCCTCCCTCCGTTCCTTCTTTCCCTCCGTTCCTTCTTTCCCTCCGTTCCTTCTTTCCCTCCGTTCCTTCTTTCCCTCCTCCCTCCGTTCCTTCTTTCCCTCCTCCCTCCTTTCCTTCCTCCCTCCTTTCCTTTCTTCTTCCTCCCTTCCTTCCAGCTTTCCTTGCCAAGAACTGATGATGAAAAAGGGTTGAAATCTTCAGACCACCCTAATTTAGACCTCTCTAAGTCTTCATCAGAGTTTCTAAATGAGGAGACGAAAGCTCAGCCTGAACCTTTTTATACTATTCATCCTTCGGCTTGTCTCCTAATTGGCTGATTGGGATTAACAGGTGTGAGATCATTAGGATCATTAGGAGAAGATTTTAACAAGCTACAGACAATGAGTAGGAAAATAGAGTTTCTTCCTCTTCCTCAGGCTTCCTCTTCCTCTTCCTCTTCCTCAGGGGGATTGTGGGTAAAAAAGAAAAGAAGCTGGTACTTATGCTTTGAAAGCCAGTAAATCCTCACATTTAGAGGAAACTGGAATCAGCTAAATGTTAAATAGGTCTCCAACATGCATTCCTTCCTTCCTTACTTCCTTCCTTACTTCCTTTCTTTCCCCGCTTCCTCCTCCCTTCCTTCTTTCCTCTGTCCTTCTTTCCCTCCTTTCTCCCTCCCTCCTACCTTCCTACCTTCCTCCCTTGCTTCTTTCTTCTGTCCTTCTTTCTTTCCTCCCTTCCTTCCTTCCTTCTTCCCTCCGTTCCTTCCTTCCTCCCTCCTTTCCTCCCTTCCTTCCAGCCTGCTTTCCTTCCTTCCTTCCAGCCTTCCTTCCTCCCTTCCCTCCTCCCTCCGTTCCTTCCTTCCTCCCTCCTTTCCTCCCTTCCTTCCAGCCTTCCTTCCTCCCTTCCCTCCTCCCTCCGTTCCTTCCTTCCTCCCTCCTTTCCTCCCTTCCTTCCAGCCTGCTTTCCTTCCAGCCTTCCTTCCTCCCTTCCCTCCTTCCTCCTTTCTTTCCTTCCTTCCTTCCTTCATTCCTTCCTTCATTCATTCATTGGTTTGTATCCTAATTGGCTGATTGGGATTAACAGGTGTGAGGTAATTAGGATCAGTAGGAGATTTTAACAAGCTACAGACAATGAGTAGGAAGCAAAGATTCAAATGCAAAAAATAGAGTTTCTTCCTCTTCCTCAGGCTTCCTCTTCCTCTTCCTCAGGGGATTGTGGGTAAAAAAGAAAAGAAGCTGGTACTTATGCTTTGAAAGCCAGTAAATCCTCACATTTAGGGGAAACTGGGACTTCCTTCCTTCCTTCCTTCCTTCCTTCCTTCCTTCCTCCCTCCTTTCCTTCCTTCCAGCCTTCCTTCCTTCCTTCCTCCCTCCTTTCCTTCCTTCTTCCTCCCCTCCTTCCAGCCTTCCCTCCTTCCTTCTAGCCTTCCTTCTTTCCTCTGTCCTTCTTTCCTTTCTCCCTCCCTCCTTCCTCCCTTCCTTCCTTTGTTCCTTCCTTCCTTCCCTCCTCCCTTCCTTCCTTCCTTCCTTCCTTCCAGCCTTCCTTCCTTCCTCCCCTCCGTTCTTTCCTTCGTTCCTTCCCTCCTTTCTTTCCTTCTTCCTCCCTTCCTTCCAGCCTTCCTTCCTTCCTTCCTTTCTCCCTCCTCTCCCTCCTTTCCTTCCTCCTCCCTTCCTTCCTTCTTCCTCCCTTCCTTCCTTCCTTCTTTCCAACCTTCTTCTTCCCTTCCTTCCTTCCTTCCTTCCTTCGATGTAAAAATAGAGTTTCTTCCTCTTCCTCAGGCTTCCTCTTCCTCTTCCTCAGGCTTCCTCTTCCTCTTCCTCAGGGGGATTGTGGGTAAAAAAGAAAAGAAGCTGGTACTTATGCTTTGAAAGCCCAGTAAATCCTCACATTTAGGGGAAACTGGGACCAGCTAAATGTTTGGGATTTGTAGGGAACAGACGACTTGGAAGACTAATTGGCGAAGTTGATCAGTTTAATAATCAATGAGTCTAATTAGAGCCGTTATTATTATGGAGACGCACATTTAAAAAACATGAATGCTTTTGAGCAGATGGCGGTCACTGAAATAGACAGAAGTAATTATGTGTGTGTGTGTGTGTGTGTGTGTGTGTGTGTGTGTGTGTGTGTGTGTGTGTGTGTGTGGTGCTTGTATCTTTGTGAGGACTTTAAGTTTTCATTCATCACTTCTTCTTTAAAGGATTATGAGAGTTTTAAAACTGAGATTAATGGATAAAATAGGAATTAGGCTTGGATTAAGGTTTGTTTTAGTGTTTTGGGGGGTCTCCAACATGCATTCCTTCCTTCCTTATTTCCTTCCTTCCTTCTTTTCCTTCCCCGCTTCCTCCCTTCTTCTCTCTTTCTTTTCCTCCCCTTACCTTCCTCCCTTCCTTTTTTCCTCTATCCTTCTTTCCTTTCTCCCTCCTTCCTTCCTTCCTTCCTTCTTTCCTTCCTTCGTCCATCCATCCTCCCTCCCTCCTTTCCTTTCTTCCTTCCCTCCCTCCTTCCTTCCGTCCTTCCTCCTTCCTTCCCTTCCCCTCTTCCTCCCTCCTTCTCTCTTTCTTTCCTCCCCCGTACCATCCTCCCTTCCTTCTTTCCTCTGTCCTTCTTTCCTTTCTCCCTCCCTCCTACCTTCCTTCCTTCCTTCCTCCCTTCCTTCTTTCCTCCATCCTTCCTCCCTCCTTTCCTTCCTTCCTTCCCTTTTTTGGGGGTCTCCTACTAGTTGGGCGTGCCAAAAAAACTCCACAAAAGGGTCCAGAAAGAAACCTGGCTGGCTATTTATTATGCAAAGAAGAAATTATATGTATAAAGAACAGGTGGGGAGTTCTGGTCCTCTGAAATGAAGCCAACCAGGAAGTAACTTAGAGCTGCATTCTATCAAAAGGCCACCAGGGGCGACCGTCTCTATACAAGTCAATGGAGAATTCACCAACTTCTCACTTGATTTCTTTTTTTTTTTAAAGTATATTTTTTGGGCTTTTTTGCCTTTAATGTTCAGGACAGTGTAGAGAGACAGGAAACAGGAGGCAGAGAGAGGGGGAATGACACGCAGGATAAGACCGCTCGGATCGGGATTCGAACCGGGGTCGCCTGCAACGAGGACTATAGCCTCAACACATGGGGCGGGTGCGCTACCCGCTGAGCTATGCTCAACCTCTCACTTGATTTCTAACCTCAGTAAACGTTTTCAAAATGTGTTTATGGTCTCAATCGCTAGTTTAAAGCCTTCTTCAATGCAGTATGATGTTCATTTGGGACATTTTGGCCTCCCTGATTTTATATGTGACGATAAAGCAGGGTATGCATTAGGGCGTGGCTACGTCCTGATTGACAGGTTGATTGACCAATGTCCTCCAGATCCAGCCCTCGTAACCATAGCAACCTCCCCGCTCCGCCCATGGCCCCGCCTCATGCCCATATAAGTAGAATCTGTGTTTTTATTTTTCCCAGCATGCACCTGAAATATTCAAGATGGCGCTGCCTAGATTAGAAACTATTGGCTTCCGAGCAGCAGTCCACAAACCAATGGGTGACGTCACGGATGTTACGTCCATTTCTTTTATACAGTCTATGATTCAGACCAAGGAAAGACTTCAATGATCTCAATAAAGCTGCATTGTAGGTCCCTGGGAACTTCAGCTGGTATCTTGTTTCAGTCATAATTTTAAGTCATTTAACTTATGATTTCAATTAAACAGTAAATATGAATATATGAATACATTATTTATCATTAATATGATGAGGAATGACATAAGAAGGCAATTCATTTAGTATCATATCAGGAGTTTCATTAGTTATATTTATATAATGATTTAAGAATCAATTGCTTTTTATTGTTTGTGATAGAAGGAGAATTAAGTGGAAGTTCATATTAAGGTTAGAGTAAGAGGCGAGGGAATGAATTATGTCATTAAGAGTCCTCAGAAGTATAGAAGCACTGATGTGTGTGTGTGTGTGTGTGTGTGTGTGTGTGTGTGTGTGTAAAGATATTCAAATGTGTGAATCACTCAGTCTGTTACTCATGTGTGTATTTATGTGTCTGCCCCTCTACTCAGTGTTTTGTACAATTTAAACATGTGTCTGACACTTGACTTCTGTGCTGCCAAGAGTGTGTGTAGTGTGTGTGTGTGTGTGTGTGTGTGTGTGTGTGTGAGTCAGAGAGAGAAAAAGAGAGAGTGTGTGTTTTGTTTTATTCATCAAAGGCCAATCTGCTTCTTGTAAGAGGAGCATGAATAAAGCATAGACCCTCCTACTGATATCTGTCCCCAACACACACACACACACACACACACACACACACACACACACACACACACACACACACACACACATTACTCTTTCTGCAGGAACAATCAGAAATGATGGCTGATACAATTTGTACCATGTTTATCATTTAGAAACTTATTCAAATTTAACTTCTGTTGGGTCTGTTTCCTGTTTATCATTATTATAAAGTCCCCAAACCTCAATGAAGTCGTCTTTAAAGTCCGTGTCAGAATAAATATGTGTTCTGAGTTTGACATACCACAGAAAAGTGTGTTGTTAACCACCCTGCCAAATTTGAATGATTAAAAAAAAATCACCAAATATATGAAATTAGGCTTCAGCCTCTTTCTCTGCTCCCAAACGCTGAAGCCCCGCCCCCTACCAAGTGTCACCTGTCAATCAAAGTCACCACCTCTACCAGAAACATGGACGCTACGTCTGAGAGCTTTCTGCTGCTAGCTCGGCGGCTAACTATCTATCCATCTATCCATCCATCTATATATCCATCCATCCATCCATCTATCTATATATCCATCTATTCATCCATCCATCTATATATCCATCCATCCATCTATATATCCATCCATCCATCTATCCATCCATCCATTCATTCATCTATCCATCCATCCATCTATCCATCCATCCATCCATTCATCTATCTATCTATCCATCCATCCATCCATCTATATATCCATCCATCCATCTATCCATCCATCCATTCATTCATCTATCCATCCATCCATCTATCCATCCATCCATCCATTCATTCATCTATCTATCCATCCATCCATCCTTCTATCCATCCATCCATCCATCTATATATCCATCCATCCATCTATCTAGTTGCATTGGTGTCCAACACTATGACAATAAAACCCAACTTGTAATTGACAGAATGATCCTAAATGTTTCCAGAATAATCTAAAAAAACCCAAAACAAGGTAATCAGTTAAAGTACTTCCTGTTTGTGTGTCACAGTATTTCCTGTGTCTCTCTCACCTTGCAGCGGCAGGACGGTGTTCCCGTGGATCATGATGCTCAGCTGCAGGACGAGCTGCGGCGCAGACTTCAGGAAGGCCTCCAGCAGGCGGAGCATGGTGATGTCAGCGCTCTCGAACATCAGCCGCCAGTGGAAGTGGCGGCGAGGACCGTCGCCATGCCAACGGCTCTGGGCGCCCAGGTAGAGCGCGTGGATGTACCTGAAGGAAGAACACATGGAGGGTTAGAAATATGCTGTTAGTTGCTTTCCTCATCGAGCCTGTTTATCCATTATTCTCTGTTTTATCAAAGGTTGAATGGATGACACTCTAACACTGTATATTCCTCTCAATGTAATTCTTATTTAAAAGAATTACTTCAGTCGCTACCAGGCGGGGAGTTCTGGTCCTCTGAAATGAAGCCAACCAGGAAGTAACTTAGAGCTGCATTCTATCAAAAGGCCACCAGGGGGCGACCGTCTCTATACAAGTCAATGGAGAATTCACCAACTTCTCAATTGATTTCTAACCTCAGTAAACATTTTCAAAATGTGTTTATGGTCTCAATCGCTAGTTTAAAGCCTTCTTCAATGCAGTACGTTGTTCATTTGGGACATTTTGGCCTCCCTGATTTTATATGTGACGATAAAGCAGGGTATGCATTAGGGGGCGTGGCTACGTCCTGATTGACAGGTTGATTGACCAATGTCCTCCAGATCCAGCCCTCGCAACCATAGCAACCTCCCCGCTCCGCCGTTGGTCCCGCCTCATGCCCATATAAGTAGAATCCATGTTTTTATTTTTCCCAGCATGCATCTGAAATTTTCAAGATGGCGCTGCCCAGATTAGAAACTATTGGCTTCCGAGCAGCAGTCCACAAACCAATGGGTGACGTCACGGATGTTACGTCCATTTCTTTTATACAGTCTTTGGTCTATTGATCACAAAACAATATGAGTAAAAAAGGACACATATTCTTTATATCTGCAGCTCTATATTAATATTCTGGTCCTTTATGCAGCCGCTCAGTTCAGCCTCTGTCTATTAAGGACTTCCTCCCAATGAGCCCACTGTGCAGACTATAGGAACAAACAGTAGCAGTAGGGTTTTAACTTCTTTATCTCATTCTTTACTGACAATGGAAACCCGAATTCTGACCCGAAATATGTGCAAACAAGTCCTGAAACAACCTTAGCAACGGCCTTAGCAACAGAGGCTACCAATGGATGGACATTAGTAGGCATGCACGAACAATCATGACATCTTTACCCTCACCTGTCACTGTTCCTCTGAGGTTTATTTGGTGTCAGTGACGGTTTGGGTCGCCTTACTCCTTTCTTTCCTTCCTTCTCTCCTTACTTCCTTCCTCTTTTCCTCATTAATCCTTTCCTCCCTCCCTCCCTCCCTCCCTCCCTCCTTACTCCTTTCCTTCCTCCCTTCCTTCTCTCCTAAATTCCTTCCTCTTTTCATCCTTACTCCTTTCCTTCCTTCCTTCCTTCTTTCCTCCCTCCCTCCTTACACCTTTCCTTCCTCCTTACTCCTTTCTTTCCTTCCTCCCTCCTTTCCTTCCTCCCTCCCTCCTTCCCTCCTTCCTTCCTTCCTTCCATCCACCCTCCTTTCTTTCCTTCCTTCGTCTGTTTTCTGGAGACTCTGTTTGTTTACCTGTTGGTGCTGCAAGAGGTCTGAATAAAAGAGTGAAGAACAGCAGAAGAGTATGATGGAAGAAAACTTTTTTCGGAAAACAAGTATGAATCACGACTGGGGAAATGTCAAAGTTTTAAAAATTTAAAGTGCCCCTTCACTCAAATATGTGTTTTTGGTTTTGTTGAAATATTTGAGCTTCACTGTGCAGAATGATGTACGTGCTGAGTCTGACACTGAAAGCCTGTTTTCACATTTATCTGCAGGAAATGGAAAGTTTTTAAGGTGGTGGTGGTGGTGGTGGTGGTGGGGTGACGCACTGCAAACAGTTTGGAAGTGAATCTTGGTTCAATATTCAACTTAAACATGTTTGATGTGGAAACTTGAAGCTTGCAGAGCACAAACACTGAGAATGAACTTTACAGAGACGAATAGGAGACTTCCTGTGTCCAGCAATTACACTGTTTGGGCTTTTTGTTGCCTTTCAGATGTAAGTACAGCAGCAAACAGAGAGAGAGAGAGAGAGAGAGAGAGAGAGAGAGAGAGAGAGGAGAGAGAGAGAGAGAGAGAGGAGAGAGAGAGAGAGAGAGAGAGAGAGAGAGAGAGAGAGAGAGAGAGAGAGAGAGAGAGAGAGAGAGAGAGAGAGAGAGAGAGAGAGAGAGACCTGCAGTAAAGGTCCGTGGCTGGATTCAAACCATTATGCCTTCATGTTGCATGAGCTTTAACCCAAACTACCCAAATGCTCCACAATTAGACTTTAGAAATGAAATACAGAACCTCCAATCCCTCCCTCCCTCCCTCCATCCATCCCTCACTCACTCACTCACTCCATCCATCCAACGCTCCACAATTAGACTTTAGAAATGAAATACAGTACCTCCAATCCTTCCCTCCCTCCCTCCCTCCCTCCTTCCCTCATCCATCCATCCCTCCATCCATTGAACCATCCATCCCTCACTTCCTCACTCCATCCATCCCTCACTCACTCCATCCATCCATCCATCCATCCATCCATCCATCCAACGCTCCACAATTAGACTTTAGAAATGAAATACAGAACCAGTCAAAAGTTTGGACACACTTGCTCATTAAAATGAATGGGAAGGTGTGTCCAAACTTGGAACCAACCATCCATCCATCCATCCCTCCATCCATCCAATCCTTCATCCATCCATCCATCCCTCCCTCCCTCTATCCATCCATCCATCCCTCCCTCCCTCTATCCATCCATCCATCCCTCCCTCCCTCCATCCATCCTCACTCCATCGGAGGGATGGATTCATCCATCCTCCATCCATCCATCCCTCCCTCTCTCCCTCCTCCATCCATCCATCCATCCCTCCCTCCATCCATTGAACTATCCATCCATCTATCCCTCTCTCCCTCCCTCCATCCATCCTCAGTCCATCCCTCCCTCCCTCCATCCATCCATCCCTCCATCCATCCATCCTCACTCCATCCCTCCCTCCATCCATCCCTGCATCCATCCCTGCATCCATCCTCACTCCATCCCTCCCTCCATCTATCCATCCATCCATCCAGCCCTCCATCCATCCATCCATCCATCCATCCCTCCCTTCCTCCCTCCATCCATCCATCCATTCTCTGCCTCTTATCCCGACCAAGTCATGGTGGCATCAGGCTGAGTAATGAAACCCAAACATCCGTCTCCCTAGCAACGCTCCTCAGCTCCTCCTGGAGGATCCCGAGCTGATCCCAGACCAGGAGTGATATATAATCCCTCCAGCGAGTTCTGGGTCTCCTCCCAGTCGGATGAACCTTACACTCCTCTAAAGGGAGGCGACCAGGAGGATCCACCTCTGGCTCCTTTCCATGCGGAGGACCAGCGGTTCCCCTCCTCGCCTCCTCCGGATGTCTGAACCTCTGACCCAGACTCTCTCCGGAGGACGCTGATCGACCGGTAAATTTAGAAGCTTCTCCTTCTTGTTCAGCTGTTTCCTCACCAGGATCAGAACCAGTCAAAAGTTTGGACACACTTTCTCTTTCAAATGAATGGGAAGGTTTTATCCATCCATCCATCCCTCCCTCCCTCCTCCTTCCATCCATCCATCCATTGAACATCCATCCCTCCCTCCATCCATCCATCCCTCCCTCCTCCTTCCATCCATTGAACCATCCATCCCTCCCTTCGACCATTCATCCATCCATCCATCCATCCATCCATCCATCCATCCCTTCATCCATCCATCTATCCCTCTCTTCATCCCTTCCTCCCTCCATCCATCGAGCCCTCCATCCATCCATCCCTCCCTCCCTCCTCCTTTCCTTCCATTGAACCATCCATCCCTCCCCTCCCTCCCTCCCCTCCATCCATTGAACATCCATCCCTCCCTCCCTCCATCCATCCCTCCCTCCCTCCCTCCCTCCCTCCATCCATTGATTGAACATCCATCCCTCCCTCCCTCCCTCCCTCCCTCCATCCATCCCCTTCAACCATCCATCTATCCCTCTCTTCATCCCTTCATTCCTCCCTCCATCCATCCATCCATCCCTCCCTCCCTCCCTCCATCCATCCCTCCCTCCCTCCTCCTTCCGTCCATTGAACCATCCATCCCTCTCTTCCTCCATCCATCCCTCCATCCATCCAGCCCTCCATCCATCCATCCATCCCTCCCCTCCCTCCTCCTTCCATCCATTGAACCATCCATCCCCCCTCGACCATTCATCCCTTCATCCATCCATCTATCCCTCTCTTCATCCCTTCATCCCTCCCTCCATCCCATCTATCCATCCCTCCCTCCCTCCATCCATCCATCCCTTCAACCATTCATCCATCCATCTATCCCTCTCTCCATCCATCCATCCCTCCCTCCCTCCCTCCCTCCATCCATCCCTTCAACCATTCATCCCTTCATCCATCCATCTATCCCTCTCTTCATCCCTTCCTCCCTCCATCCATCCATCCCTCCCTCCATCCCTCCATCCATCCCTTCAACCATTCATCCTTCATCCATCCATCTATCCCTCTCTTCATCCCTCCCTCCATCCCTCCATCCATCCCTTCAACCATTCATCCATCCATCTATCCTTCCCTTCATCCGGTTTGCTGCATCACTGCATCACTGCACTCAGGGGCGCAACTACCTACTTTCTGAGGGGTATGCAGATACATTGCAGGCGCCCCCCCCCCCCCCCCCCCCACTCGGCACCCCCGCCTGAATGTTTTTTAATGGTTCAGTCACTTTATTGTATTAGTATTATTTGTGTTTGTATTATTTGTATGATTTGAGTGAAATGCCCCTTTAAGGGTTAAGACTACATCACAGTCATGAGATTTACGATAGTGCCCCTAGTGAGCGTCGCGAGCTCAGATGTGTGTCCTGATTCTTTCTCTCCATCCTCACACCTGAATGACATGAACTTTGTGTTAAGGAGGTTTCAAAAATACAGCAGTCAAACCACATGGACCTAACCCTAACCCTGTCCTTATTGGATATCAGTTACTGATTGGACGCTGCATCTGATCTGACTTATCAGATACATCAAAACAGCACTGTAGTGTTATATCAGAGTGAAGACATTAAACTCAAGTATATCACTCCCAAGTTCTATAATTTATCTGTTTTATGATTCACCATCTAGTTAAAAAAATATATAACTGTCTGAACAACAAAATAACCACAAACCAGTTCCTTTATTTTTTCTTGTCATGATCTGTTATATTGTAAATACTGATCAGACAACAGTAACCTGTTGTTTTACTAGTAGTAGCTTTAGCTAACCTGTTGTTTTACTAGTAGTAGCTTTAGCTAACCTGAATGTTTACAAGCCTCCTCTTGATACACTGACATAACTTACCTACTGTCTTTCAACCACTTTGAAAAGCTTTTTTTCATCCCTGCAAAATCTTTCTCTTTCTCCCTCTTCCGTTTTCTGTTTTGTGCCCCCGAGAGCTTTATTTTCTGTCTCTCCATGTCATGAGGTCCCTGTCATCAAATGACAACACGATTCAAATGAAAACACTCCTGCTCTAGCGCGTGCTCGAGGGGGCGCGCACCGGCGCGCATAGTGTGGAGAGGCGTTCCGGTGCTTTCACAGGCGATTATCGGAGGGGCAGGGGAGGGAGGCGGAGGGGCGCCTAATCAGTGACGTGCCTCTGTTATTGATCATATCATTTACTACACATGCACAAACGCTGTTAAATACAGAAAATGCAGACTCGAAATAATTTTACCCCCATCGCTTTGGCGCCCCCCTCCATTGTGGCGCCCCTATGCGCCGCATATAGTGCATACCCACTTTTTGCGCCACTGACTGCACTGATCTGCCTCTCTATCTCAATATTTGCATTTTTATAGATTATGAAATTTTTAATGAGGGAAAAGATAACAAGATGGACTCCATAAGATAATCTAACTTTTTTTAAATCGAAAAACTGACTTTTTACAGACATATTAACCCTTTATTGGGCAAATAATTATATTTGGTAACATCTGTAAATATCCCAAAATATCCTTCCTTCCTTCCTTCCTTCCTTCCTTCTTTCCTTCCTTCATCCCTGCCTTCTTTCTTCCCTTCGTCTTTTCCTTTCTCCCTCCCTCGTTCCTTATTTCCTCCGTCCTTCCTTTCCTTCCTTCCATCTGTCCTTCCTCCCTCCCTCCTTCTCTCCTCCCTTCCTTCTTTCCTTCCTCCATCCTTCCTTCCCTTACTTCCATCTGTTCTTCCTCCCTCCTTCCTTCTTTCCTTCCTCCATCCCCCTTTCTTCTTCCTTCCTTCCTTCTTTCTTCCCTTCCTTCCTTCCTTCTTTCCTCCCTGCCTTCTTTCTTCCCTTCGTCTTTTCCTTTCTCCCTCCCTCGTTCCTTATTTCCTCCGTCCTTCCTTTCCTTCCTTCCATCTGTCCTTCCTCCCTCCCTCCTTCTCTCCTCCCTTCCTTCTTTCCTTCCTCCATCCTTCCTTCCCTTACTTCCATCTGTTCTTCCTCCCTCCTTCCTTCTTTCCTTCCTCCATCCCCCTTTCTTCTTCCTTCCTTCCTTCTTTCTTCCCTTCCTTCCTTCCTTCCTTCCTTCTTTCCTCCCTGCCTTCTTTCTTCCCTTCGTCTTTTCCTTTCTCCCTCCCTCGTTCCTTATTTCCTCCGTCCTTCCTTCCTTCCTTTCCTTCCTTCCATCTGTCCTCCCTCCCTCCCTCCTTCTCTCCTCCCTTCCTTCTTTCCTTCCTCCATCCTTCCTTCCCTTACTTCCATCTGTTCTTCCTCCCTCCTTCCTTCTTTCCTTCCTCATCCCCCTTTCTTCTTCCTTCTTTATTCCCTTCCTTCCTTCCTTCCTTCCTTCTTTCCTCCCTGCCTACCTCTTTCTTCCCTTCGTCTTTTCCTTTCTCCCTCCCTCGTTCCTTATTTCCTCCGTCCTTCCTTTCCTTCCTCCCTCCCTCCTTCTCTCCTCCCTTCCTTCTTTCCTTCCTCCATCCTTCCTTCCCTTACTTCCATCTGTTCTTCCTCCCTTCCTTCCTTCTTTCCTTCCTCCATCCCCTTTCTTCTTCCTTCCTTCCTTCTTTCTTCCCTTCCTTCCTTCTTTCCTCCCTGCCTTCTTTCTTCCCTTCGTCTTTTCCTTTCTCCCTCCCTCGTTCCTTCCATCCTTCCTCCCTTCCTTTCCTTCCTTCCATCTGTTCTTCCTCCCTCCCTCCTTCTCTCCTCCCTTCCTTCTTTCCTTCCTCCATCCTTCCTTCCCTTACTTCCATCTGTTCTTCCTCCCTCCTTCCTTCTTTCCTTCCTCCATCCCCCTTTCTTCTTCCTTCCTTCCTTCTTTCTTCCCTTCCTTCCTTCCTTCCTTCCTTCCTTCCTTCCTTCCTTCCTTCCTTCCTGCCTTCTTTCTTCCCTTCGTCTTTTCCTTTCTCCCCTCCCTCGTTCCTTATTTCCTCCGTCCTTCCTTTCCTTCCTTCCATCTGTCCTTCCTCCCTCCCTCCTTCTCTCCTCCCTTCCTTCTTTCCTTCCTCCATCCTTCCTTCCCTTACTTCCATCTGTTCTTCCTCCCTCCTTCCTTCTTTCCTTCCTCCATCCCCCTTTCTTCTTCCTTCCTTCCTTCTTTCTTCCCTTCCTTCCTTCCTTCTTTCCTCCCTGCCTTCTTTCTTCCCTTCGTCTTTTCCTTTCTCCCTCCCTCTTCCTTATTTCCTCCGTCCTTCCTTTCCTTCCTTCCATCTGTCCTTCCTCCCTCCCTCCTTCTCTCCTCCCTTCCTTCTTTCCTTCCTCCATCCTTCCTTCCCTTACTTCCATCTGTTCTTCCTCCCTCCTTCCTTCTTTCCTTCCTCCATCCCCCTTTCTTCTTCCTTCCTTCCTTCTTTCTTCCCTTCCTTCCTTCCTTCCTTCCTTCTTTCCTCCCTGCCTTCTTTCTTCCCTTCGTCTTTTCCTTTCTCCCTCCCTCGTTCCTTATTTCCTCCGTCCTTCCTTCCTTCCTTTCCTTCCTTCCATCTGTCCTCCCCTCCCTCCCTCCTTCTCTCCTCCCTTCCTTCTTTCCTTCCTCCATCCTTCCTTCCCTTACTTCCATCTGTTCTTCCTCCCTCCTTCCTTCTTTCCTTCCTCCATCCCCCTTTCTTCTTCCTTCTTTATTCCCTTCCTTCCTTCCTTCCTTCCTTCTTTCCTCCCTGCCTACCTCTTTCTTCCCTTCGTCTTTTCCTTTCTCCCTCCCTCGTTCCTTATTTCCTCCGTCCTTCCTTTTCCTTCCTCCCTCCCTCCTTCTCTCCTCCCTTCCTTCTTTCCTTCCTCCATCCTTCTTCCCTTACTTCCATCTGTTCTTCCTCCCTCCTTCCTTCTTTCCTTCCTCCATCCCCCTTTCTTCTTCCTTCCTTCCTTCTTTCTTCCCTTCCTTCCTTCTTTCCTCCCTGCCTTCTTTCTTCCCTTCGTCTTTTCCTTTCTCCCTCCCTCGTTCCTTCCATCCTTCCTCCCTTCCTTTCCTTCCTTCCATCTGTTCTTCCTCCCTCCCTCCTTCTCTCCTCCCTTCCTTCTTTCCTTCCTCCATCCTTCCTTCCCTTACTTCCATCTGTTCTTCCTCCCTCCTTCCTTCTTTCCTTCCTCCATCCCCCTTTCTTCTTCCTTCCTTCCTTCTTTCTTCCCTTCCTTCCTTCCTTCCTTCCTTCCTTCCTTCCTTCCTTCCTGCCTTCTTTCTTCCCTTCGTCTTTTCCTTTCTCCCTCCCTCGTTCCTTATTTCCTCCGTCCTTCCTTTCCTTCCTTCATCTGTCCTTCCTCCCTCCCTCCTTCTCTCCTCCCTTCCTTCTTTCCTTCCTCCATCCTTCCTTCCCTTACTTCCATCTGTTCTTCCTCCCTCCTTCCTTCTTTCCTTCCTCCATCCCCCTTTCTTCTTCCTTCCTTCCTTCTTTCTTCCCTTCCTTCCTTCCTTCTTTCCTCCCTGCCTTCTTTCTTCCCTTCGTCTTTTCCTTTCTCCCTCCCTCGTTCCTTATTTCCTCCGTCCTTCCTTTCCTTCCTTCCATCTGTCCTTCCTCCCTCCCTCCTTCTCTCCTCCCTTCCTTCTTTCCTTCCTCCATCCTTCCTTCCCTTACTTCCATCTGTTCTTCCTCCCTCCTTCCTTCTTTCCTTCCTCCATCCCCCTTTCTTCTTCCTTCCTTCCTTCTTTCTTCCCTTCCTTCCTTCCTTCCTTCCTTC
This sequence comes from Scomber japonicus, assembly GCF_027409825.1. NCBI lineage: Eukaryota > Metazoa > Chordata > Actinopteri > Scombriformes > Scombridae > Scomber > Scomber japonicus. The sequence continues at coordinate 33,047,696 of NC_070581.1, read as the reverse complement.
TTTCCTCCCTGCCTTCTTTCTTCCCTTCGTCTTTTCCTTTCTCCCTCCCTCGTTCCTTATTTCCTCCGTCCTTCCTTCCTTCCTTTCCTTCCTTCCATCTGTCCTCCCTCCCTCCCTCCTTCTCTCCTCCCTTCCTTCTTTCCTTCCTCCATCCTTCCTTCCCTTACTTCCATCTGTTCTTCCTCCCTCCTTCCTTCTTTCCTTCCTCCATCCCCCTTTCTTCTTCCTTCTTTATTCCCTTCCTTCCTTCCTTCCTTCCTTCTTTCCTCCCTGCCTACCTCTTTCTTCCCTTCGTCTTTTCCTTTCTCCCCTCCCTCGTTCCTTATTTCCTCCGTCCTTCTTTCCTCCCTCCCTCCTTCTCTCCTCCCTTCCTTCTTTCCTTCCTCCATCTTCCTTCCTTACTTCCATCTGTTCTTCCTCCCTCCTTCCTTCTTTCCTTCCTCCATCCCCCTTTCTTCTTCCTTCCTTCCTTCTTTCTTCCCTTCCTTCCTTCTTTCCTCCCTGCCTTCTTTCTTCCCTTCGTCTTTTCCTTTCTCCCTCCCTCGTTCCTTCCATCCTTCCTCCCTTCCTTTCCTTCCTTCCATCTGTTCTTCCTCCCTCCCTCCTTCTCTCCTCCCTTC
>NC_070581.1:33037841-33046576 GCF_027409825.1 Scomber japonicus | reverse complement strand
GAGGAAGAAGGAAGGAAAGGAGGGAGGAAAGGAGGAAGGAAGGGAGGAAGAAGGAAGGATGGGAAGGAGGAAGAAGGAAGGAAAGGAGGGAGGAAGGGAGGAAAGGGAGGAAGAAGGAAGGATGGGAAGGAGTAAGGAGGAAGGAAAGCAGGGAAGAAAGGAAGGGAGGAAGGAAAGGAAGGAAGAATGGAGGAAGAAGGATGGGAAGGAAGAAGAAGGAAGGAAAGGAGGGAGGAAGGGAGGGAGGAAAGGAGGGAGGAAGGGAGGAAGAAGGAAGGGTGGAAAGGAGGGAGGAAGGGAGAGAGAAGGAAGGATGGGAAGGAGGAAGAAGGAAGGATGGGAGGGAGGAAGGAAGGAAAGGAAGGAAGAATGGAGGAAGAAGGAAGGATGGGAAGGAGGAAGAAGGAAGGAAAGGAGGGAGGAAGGGAGGAAGAAGGAAGGATGGAAGAAGGAAGGAAAGGAGGGAGAGGAAGGAGAAGGAGGGAGGAAGGATGGGAAGGAGGAAGGGAGGGAGGAAAGGAGGGAAGGAGGAAGAAGGGAGAAAAGGAGGGAAGGAAGGAAGGGGAGGAAGGAAGGAAAGGATGGGAAGGAGGAAGAAGGAAGGAAAGGAGGGAAGGAGGGAGGAAGGAAAGGAGGAAGGAATGTAGCAGGTAGGGAGAAAAGAAAGGAAGAAGGGAGGAAGGAAGGAAAAAGGACAGAGGAAAGAAGGAAGGGAGGAAGGTCGGGGGGGGGGAGAAGGGGGGAAGAGAGGAAGGAAAGGAAGGAAGGAAGGAAGGGAGGAAAGAAGGAACGACAGGAAGGTTAATTGACCGTAATTAGCATTTTTTCATCGTAGTAACTTTCTGTAAACTTTCCCTTTTTGTTTTTTAATGATTTATTTCTTTATCCTGTCAGACAGAGTTTAATCTCAAGCTCTCCACACACTCAGAAACTATAAGAGATGATTTTTAGTTTGGACAGACTTGGTGCAGCCTGATGGGAGCGATGCACAGATGTGATTCTGCCTGGAAGACGAAGCCGAGAGAGAAAAAAACTAAAAACTAAAAACTAAAACAGTGTTGCAGAAGAAAGTTGTCTTGTTGAATTTTTGAGGTTTGAGGATTTCATGGATTATACACAGAATCCACAATATCATGATTTATTCAGATTAGATAGAAATATATTGGAGGGGTTATATCATAATGAGAGCTAATAATGCAGTAAGAGCATCAATTTGAGGTAAAAGGAGGGAAGGAAGGGAGGAAGGAAAGGAGGGAGGGAGCAAGGGAGACAGAAGGAAGGATGGGAAGGAGGAAGAAGGAAGGAAAGGAGGGAAGGAAGGGAAAAAAAGGAAGGAAGGAAGGAAGGAAAGGAGGGAGAAAGGGAGGAAGAAAGAAGGATGGGAAGGAAAGGAGGGAGGAAGAAAGGGAGAAAAGGAAGGATGGGAGGGAAGGAAGGAAGGAAGGGAGGGAAGGAAGGAAGGAAAGGAGGGAGGAAGGAAGGGAGGAAAGGAAGGATGGGAGGGAAGAAAGGAAGGAAAGGAGGGAGGAAGAAGGAAGGATGGGAAGGAGGAAAAAGCAAGGAAAGGAGGGAAGGAAGGAAGGAAGGAAAGGAGAGAGGAAGGGAGGAAGAAGGAAGGATGGGAAGGAGGAAGAAGGAAGGAAAGGAGGAAAGGAGGGAGGAAGGAAAGGAGGGAAGGAAACAGACATTTTATTGTCTCTGATGTGACTAAAACGGGCTTAAGTTTGATGTTTCTTACTGAACCTGGTATCACAGTGACCCCTACTGTCATAAAAATGAATTACACCAATTTTAAAAAGTAATATCTGAGAGTCTAACTTATAAAGTAGCTAGTTATTAGTAGTGTTTTTTTACATTTAAAAAGAATAAAGGAGGGTGTCAGTTTCTAATAACTTCTAATAGAGGCTTTTTTCCACTCTCTAAATGAGCAAACTAGCAGGAAGTAAAGGGTAATGTTGTCAGGTGTGAAATATGTGGAGCAGAGTTGAGCTACGGTGGCTTCGCATGGACAAAAAGCTGCTGTCTGCTGTGACGGTTACCGAGGGAGACGGACCTGACGCTAATCACCAAACTAGTACGTCAACATCTGGAAGAGCTCCTCGAAATCTAGCCGAATGCTTCTCTAACATCCAGGCAGCATGATGACCCACTCTGAGTAGTTTTACACCACATCTTATGACCTGTGGAGCGATAAGGAACAGACATGAGTTTATCAGTGTGTATTGTGTCTCTAATATGACTAAAACGTGTTTGAGTTGGATGTGTCTATCTGAACCTGGTATCACAGTGACACCTACAGTCATGAAGAGGAATTACACCAATTTAAACTGAAAGCAATATCCGAGAGTCTAACTTATAAAGTAGCTAGTTAAAGTAAAGGATAATGTTGTCAGGTGTGAAATATGTGGAGCCGAGTTGAGCTACGGAGGCTTCACATGGACAAAAAGCTGCTGTCTGCTGTGACGGTTACCGAGGGAGACGGACCTGACGCTAATCACCAAACTAGTGCCATTTTATTGTATCTGATGTGACTAAAACGTGCTTGAGTTGGATGTTTCTAACTGAACCTGGTATCACAGTGACCCCTACTGTCATAAAAAGGTATTACACCAATTTAAACAGAATACAATATCGAGAGTCTAACTTATAAAGTAGCTAGTTATTAGTGTTTTTTTTACATTTAAAAAGAATAAAGGAGGGTGTCAGCTGCCCTCGTCTACTTCGACTCGGTAGTAAATTAGCCTGCTAGCTAGTAAGTTAGCCTGCTAGCTAGCTGACTGGAGGGAACATGATGCAGATGAAGCCACACATGTCCAGTGTGGTTTAAAAGCTTCCAGGAAGTAAAGGATAATGTTGTCAGGTGTGAAATATGTGGAGCAGAGTTGAGCTACGGTGGCTTCACATGGTCAAAAAGCTGCTGTCTGCTGTGACGGTTACCGAGGGAGACGGACCTGACGCTAATCAGTCTGTTGCATGAATAGGTAAATCTTTAGTTGACTGTTCATTTGATGCACACTTTTATCCAATACGACATACAAGTGAGGCAAATTCTCACGTAGCTGACCAAGTGCAATACAAAAGAACTGAACTAGAAATAGACAAGTGCATAAGAAAATACTGTAAACAAGAAGAAATTAGAGCCTCAATCACTGAAGTGCTAAAAGGTTAAAGCAGCTCAAGTGTTGGGGTGTTTGCAGAGAAGCTTTCCAAGCATTACATTTCCATTTACTTCTATAATCATTTAGGATTAATTGCTTATTATAACTGTTGTCGTCCAGGAGCAAAAAAGGTGGCCACAGTGTGATGTTGTTATAGAGGGAACAGCAAAGAGTGTCTGAGCATCCACGCACCAACACCGCCACTCAACCCCCCCCTCACCCCTCCTCCCCCCCTCCGAACGCCCACCCTCGCCATCTCCCTCTGCGGCTGAGTCCACAGCAATTACTGGTGCTGCTGTGATCTTCTGCTGCAGACTGCAACATTATAAATTAGCAGCCACATTAAAGCATAATTGCAGAGGTTTGCAGATGCAGAAAGATACAAGAAGCACGAAGGAGACCTGAGAACGAAAGAATGAGAGCCCAAAATAACGTCCCAATATCAGGGATTGCTCCTATGGCTGAATTAGGGAAGTAGAGATGTGTCATTAAAACTGAATAATCATACATGAGGACCAGAAAACTGAAAATCTTTAAAGTCTGTGTAAAGTCAGAATAAATATGTGTTCTGAGTTTGACATACCACAGAAAAGTGTGTTGTTAACCACCCTGCCAAATTTGAATGATTAAAAAAATCGCCAAATATATGAAATTAGGCTTCAAAACTGTTTAAAAATCAGCCTCTTTCTCTGCTCCCAAACGCTGAAGCCCCGCCCCCTACCAAGTGTCACCTGTCAATCAAAGTCACCACCTCTGCCAGAAACATGGACGCTACATCTGAGAGCTTTCTCCGGCTAGCTCAGCGGCTAACTCGGCGGCTAACTCAGCTAACTGGCTAACTATAGACTGTGGTAGTAGTAGTAGTGTGTGCTGAATGTATTTCTACCTCTACAGCAGCAGGGGCGGGTTTATGCTAATCACTAAATCCTGAACACAGAAATGTTGAAACACAGTTTGTGAAGCCTAGCTCCACAATTCAAATCTAAATGGTTGAAATGCTTTTTACACCTTTTTTAGAAATACATTTATGACCTATTTAATGTGTTTAGAAGAAAATGTCTGAAATCACTTTACACGGTCTTTAATGAAGAGTTGAGCTGTGTAGTCTAATATGAAGGGTTCATTAACAGCTAGAGGAGAGCAATGTTCACTTTCAGCCACTAGGAGGAGCTCTTAGCTTCTATAAAGCTCCTCCACCTTGTGTTGAAGTAGAGTCCAAGACAACACGAGTGAATTTATACTGCTGCCCTCGCCTACTTTGACTCAGTAGTAAGTTAGCCTGCTAGCTAGCTGACTGGAGGGAACATGATGCAGACGAAGCCACACTAAAGTCCAACGTGGTTTAAAAGCTTCCAGAAAGTAAAGGATAATGTTGTCAGGTGTGAAATATGTGGAGCAGAGTTGAGCTACGGTGGCTTCACATGGTCAAAAAGCTGCTGTCTGCTGTGACGGTTACAGAGGGAGACGGACCTGACGCTAATCACCAAACTAGTGCCATTGTATTTTCTCTAATATGACTAACATGGGCTTGAGTTTGATGTTTCTTACTGAATCTGGTATCACAGTGACACCTACTGTCATAAAAAGGTATTACACCAATTTAAGCTGAATGTAATATCCGAAAGTCTAACTTATAAAAGTAGCTAGTTATTTATATATTTTTTAAATTAAAAAAGAATAAAGGAGGTGTCAGTTTCTAATAACTTCTAATAGAGGCTTCTTTCCACTCTCTACCTGAGCAAACTAGCAGGAAGTAAAGGATAATAGTGTCAGGAGTGAAATATGTGGAGCAGAGTTGAGCTACGGTGGCTTCACATGGACAAAAAGCTGCTGTCTGCTGTGACGGTTACCGAGGGAGACGGACCTGACGCTAATCACCAAACTAGTACGTCAACATCTGGAACAGCTCCTTGAACTCTATCTTCTTTTATTGTCTCAGTAAGAACATCAATTTGAGGTAAAAAGAGGGACGGAAGGGAGGAAGGGAAGGAAGGAAGGAAAGGAGGGAGGAAGGGAGGAGGAAGGAAGGGTGGGAAGAAGGAAGACGGAAGGAGGAAGAAGGAAGGAAAGGAGGGAGGAAGGGAGGAAGGGAGGAAGAAGGAAGGGTGGGAAGGAGGAAAAAGGAAGGAAAAGAGGGACGGAAGGAAAAAAGGAGGGAAGGAAGGAAGGAAAGGAGGGAGGAAGGGAGGAAGAAGGAAGGAAAGGAGGGAAGGAAGGAAGGAAGAAGGAAGGGCGGGAAGAAGGAAGACGGAAGGAGGAAGAAGGAAGGAAAGGAAGGAAGGAAGGAAGGAAAGGAGGGAGGAAGGGAGGAAGGGAGGAAGAAGGAAGGGTGGGAAGGAGGAAAAAGGAAGGAAAAGAGGGACGGAAGGAAGGAAGGAGGGAAGGAAGGACAGATGGAAGGAAGGACAGAATGAAGAAAGAAAGGAAGGACAGATGGAAGGAAGGACAGAAGGAAGAAAGGAAGGAAGGACAGATGGAAGGAAGGACAGATGGAAGGAAAGACAGAAGGAAGAAAGGAAGGAAGGACAAATGGAAGGAAAGACAGAAGGAAGAAAGGAAGGAAGGACAGAAGGAAGGAAGGACAGAAGGAAGGACAGATGGAAGGAAGGACAGAAGGAAGGAAGGAAGGAAGGAAGAAAGGAAGGAAGGACAGATGGAAGGAAGGACAGATGGAAGGAAAGACAGAAGGAAGAAAGGAAGGAAGGACAGATGGAAGGAAGGACAGAAGGAAGAAAGGAAGGAAGGACAAATGGAAGGAAAGACAGAAGGAAGGAGGGAAGGAAGGACAGATGGAAGGAAGGACAGAAGGAAGGAAGGAAGGAAGGAAAGGAGGGAAGGAAGGAAGGAAAGGAGGGAGGAAGGAAAGGAGGGAAGGAAGGAAGGAAAGGAGGGAGGAAGGAAAGGAGGGAAGGAAACAGACATTTTATTGTCTCTGATGTGACTAAAACGGGCTTAAGTTTGATGTTTCTTACTAAAACTGGCATCACAGTGACCCCTACTGTCATAAAAAGGAATTACACCAATTTAAAAAAAGTAATATCTGAGAGTGTAAATTATAAAGTAGCTAGTTATTTATGTTTTTTCAGATTTAAAAATAAAAATAAGGGGGCTACGGTGGCTTCACATGGACAAAAAGCTGCTGTCTGCTGTGATGGTTACCGAGGGAGACGGTTACATTATTAGAGGTCTGAAAGCTTTTAAGACTTTTCCTTTGATTTAAAGTGTTTCAGTAAAGAAATGAAGACAGATTATCATTTAAATTAATAAGTTTGTTCAGTTAAAGTTTGTTTTTTATGAATAATTAAAGTTATTTTTGACACATTTAGCTCGTGTGATGTGCTGAATGGGAGCAAACATTAGATGTTTAACTGTCACATATAGTCATAATGTTAAGTCATTTTCCTTCTAGATGTATATTTTTTAATATAATAGTATTATAGTATATGGTACCACTTCCTAAAATCCTAAAACAGCCAAAAAAAAAGAAATAATAGCTTTAAATGTATAAAAAGACAACTTTTACGTCTGGTTTTACTTCATCACATTTACTCTTAGACTACTCTCCTTCTGTCCTTCCTTCCATCTGTCCTTCCTTCCATCTGTCCTTCCTTCCTTCTTTTTGTCCTTCCTTCCTTCCTTCTGTCCATCCTTCCAACTGTCCTTCCTCCCTTCTGTCTTTCCTTCCATCTGTCCTTCCTTCCTTTCTTTCTTCTGTCCTTCCATCTGTCCTTTCTTCCTTCCGTCTTTCCTTCCATCCTTCCTTCCTTCCTTTCTTCCTTCTGTCCTTCCTTCCATCTGTCCTTCATTCCTTTCTTCCTTCTGTCCTTCCTTCCATCTGTCCTTCCTTCCTTTCTTCCTTCTGTCCTTCCTTCCATCGGTCCTTCCTTCCTTCTGTCCTTCCTTCCATCTGTCCTTCCTTCCTTTCTTCCTTCTGTCCTTCCTTCCATCTGTCCCTCCTTCCTTTCTTCCATCTGTCCTTCCTTCCATCTGTCCTTCCCTCCTTTCTTCCATCTGTCCTTCCTTCCATCTGTCCTTCTTTCCTTTCTTCCATCTGTCCTTCCTTTCATCTGTCCTTCTTTCCTTTCTTCATTCTGTCCTTCCTTCCATCTGTCCTTCCCTCCTTTCTTCCATCTGTCCTTCCTTCCTTTCTTCCTTCTGTCCTTCCTTTCATCTGTCCTTCCTTCCATCTGTCCTTCCTTCCTTTCTTCCATCTGTCCTTCCTTCTGTCCTTCCTTCCATCTGCCTTCCTTCCTTTCTCCCTTTCTTCTTTCTGTCTGTCCGTCCTTCCTACTTTTCTTTCCTTTTTCCTTTTGCCTGTCTTTCCTTCCTTCCCTTCTTATTTATTTCCTTCCTTCCTTCCTTCCTTCCTTCCTTCCATCTTTTTAATGATCCGGGCCACAAGAGATCAAATTGGTCTGTACGTGGCCCTTGAATGAAAATGACACCTCCTGTTTTTCTTATTGAGTCCTCATGTTTGGGTTGTTTGCGTTACATCACCAACAAATTAACTTTGATTGATTTATAAAAACTTATCTCCTTCCTGTCATCACACTGTCCGACACTTGGATTTTAAAATGACGACTCGTGTCAGCGTTTCCTCTTTTTTTTTTTTTTATAATTTATAATATAATTATGATAACAGTTATTATAACAGCCGTCGTCAGTGCCGAGGCATCAGTTCACAGTCCGCTAATGTCTCATCATCACGGCTCATTGACTCCAAATTGATCTGAAGACTCGTGTTCGGGAACGAGGCGAGAGACAATAAACAAAAGGTCATGAAACATATGGTTAGAGTCCGTAGTAATTAACGGTTAGTTTACCTGAAGGAACAAACGAGACTGGTAATGACAGCTGTGGTAATAGGAGGTGAAGCGTTGGAGCCAGGAAGCTGCTGCTGTGATATTAAACCATTGATTCATTTTATACTCCGACTCCTTACGACACTAATCACACTCCTGCAGGGTCTGTGATGTCATAACTCTGCATCCTAACCACGGTGACATCACTCTGACAGTCGGGCCCATTACTGTAAATCTGGGGGGGGGGGGGGGGGGGGGGGGGACAGATGAAAAGAAAGGAAGGAAGGACAGATGAAAGGAAGGACAGAAGGAAGAAAGGAAGGAAGGAAAGACAGAAGGAAGAAAGGAAGGAAGGACAGATGGAAGGAAAGACAGAAGGAAGAAAGGAAGGAAGGACAGATGGAAGAAAGAAAGGAAGGAAGGACAGATGAAAGGAAGGACAGAAGGAATAAAGGAAGGAAGGACAGATGGAAGAAAGGAAGGAAGGACAGATGGAAGGAATGACAGAATGAAGAAAGGAAAGAAGGACAGATGAAAGGAAGGACAGAAGGAAGAAAGGAAGGAAGGACAGATGGAAGGAAGGATGGAAGGAAGAAAGGAAGGAAGGACAGAAGGAAGGAAGGACAGAAGGAAGAAAGGAAGGAAGGACAGATGAAAGGAAGGACAGAATGAAGAAAGGAAGGAAGGACAGATGAAAGGAAGGACAGAAGGAAGAAAGGAAGGAAGGAAAGACAGAAGGAAGAAAGGAAGGAAGGACAGATGGAAGGAAAGACAG
>NC_070581.1:33015341-33027841 GCF_027409825.1 Scomber japonicus | reverse complement strand
TTATTATGTCTATGTGATGATGCATTTTAAAAGCAGCAGGAATAAAATAAATGACTCTCACATGGGTCCAAAAACAAATTAAAAAAGATAAAACATTAAATTAGAAAGCATGAAAGAAAAAAAATGACTTAATATAAAAAATAAATTAATTAATTAATTTAAAAAATCCTGTCTTTTTTTTTTAAAGGTAAAATTTAAACCCTGATGTTAATTTGTCTTCACGACTGAAGCATTAAAGCTCAAAGTGTTGTGTGTGATGTTATAATCCTCGCTCGCTCTAATCAACAAACAGGATTCATTTTTCTTGGCTCTATCCCAATTACCCTTTCCTTCTTTCCTCTCTCCTTTCCTTCCTTCTGTCCTTTCCTTCCTTCCGTCTGTTCTTCCCCCATCTTCCCTCCTCCCTTCCTCCCTCCTTCCTTCTTTCCTCCCTCCTTCTCTCCCTCCTTTCCTTCCTTCTTTCCTTTCCTTTCCTTTCTTCCTCCCTCCTTTCCTTCCTTCTGTCCTTTCCTTCCCTCCCTTCCTTCCTTCCGTCTGTTCTTCCCCATCTTCCCTCCTTCTTTCCTTCCCTCCTTCATCTCTCCTTTACTTCTTTCCTTTCCTCCCTTCTTCCTTCCCTCCTTCCTTCTTCCCTCCCTCGTTCTCTCTTTGTTTCCTCTGTCCTTCTTTCCTACCTTCCTTCTTTCTTTCCTTTCCTCCCTTCCTCCCCTCCTCTTTTCCTTCTTTCCTTCCTTCCTTCCTTCCTTCCTTCCTTCCTTGACTCGAGGACAACAGGAGGGTTAAAGAATCAGCTTTCCTTTTTTCCTCTTTTTGCTCAACCTCGCCGTGAGTTTGTTTTATTGAACGCTGGGAGGGTTAGGGAGAAGTTCGGTTTCTGACGGAGAGAAAAGGTTCAGAGACGATTCAGAGATCTGAGAACGAGTATAAATGTCAGAGAGAGAAAAGCTTCTGACTGTCTGACAAGAAACAGAAAGATTTGATTCATGCATCTTGTTCAACAGATATTCAAAATGTTTTATAGGTAGAGTGAAACCAGTTAACCCTCCTGCTGTCCTCGAGGCAAGGGAAGAAGGGAGGATGGAAGGGAGGATGGAGGGATGTAGGGAGAAAGGAAAGGAGGGAGGAAGGAAGAGAGGAAAGGAAAAGAAGGAAGGAAGGAAGGGAAGGAAGGTAGGAGGGAGGAAAAAAGGAAGGGAGGGAAGAAGGAAGGAAGGAAAGGAGGGAGGAAGGAAGGAAGGAAGGATGGAATGGAGGAAGAAGGAAGGGAGGGAGGGAAGGAAAGAGGGAGGGAGGAGGGATGGAACAGAGGAAGAAGGAAGGAAAGGAGGGAGGAAGGGAGGAAAGGAAAGAAGGAAGGAAAGGAAAAGAAGGAAGGAAGGACCGAAAGGAGGGAGGAAAGAAGGAAAGAAGGGAGGGAGGGAGGAAAGAAGGAAGAGAGGGAAGAAGGAAGGATGGAAAGGAGAGAGGAAGAAGGAAGGGAGGAAGAAGGGAGGAAGAAGGAAGGAAGGAAGAGAATAGAAGGAAGGGAGGAAGGAAGGAAGATAAGATAGTAAGGAAAGATGGAAGAAGAAGAATGGGAGAAACGACTGACTGAGAATCTGAATGCAACAAACATCTGACTGTTAAAGAGACTCTTTATGAACCCAAGCTCATTCATTCATTTCACTTCTCTTCATGCACCATAGTGAGGAGGGAGGAAAGGAAAGGAAAGAAGGAAGGGAGGTAGGAAAGGAAGGATGGAAAGGAGGAAGTAGGAGGGAGAAAGGGAAAGAGGAAGAGAGGAAAGAAGGGCCGAGGAAAGAAGGAAGGGAGAAGAGAAGACAGGAAGGAAGGAAGGAAGGAAAGGAGGGAGGAAGAAGAGAGAAAGGAAGGAAAGGAGGGAGGAGGGAGGAAGGGAGGAAAGGAGGGAGAGAGGAAGGGAGGAAAGAGAGGAAAGGAAAGGAAAGGAAAGAAGGAAGGAAAGGAGGGAGGGACGGAGGAAGGAAGGAAGAGAGGAAAGAAAGAAAAGGAAAGGAAAGAAGGAAGGAAGGAAGGTAGGAGGGAGAAAGGGAAAGAGAGGAAAGAAGGAAGGAAGGAAGGAAGAGAAGAGAAGACAGGAAGGAAGGAAGGAAGGAAGGAAGGAAGGAAGAAAGAGAATAGAAGGAAGGAGAAGGAAGGAAGAGATTAGATATTAGAGGCTTCTACATTAATATGTTTTTATTAATTAGATGATATTAAATTAAAGCTGAAAGTCAGAATCTGCTCAGCTAGAAGAAGAAATGCTGTCATCTGTGTGTGTGTGTGTGTGTGTGTGTGTGTGTGTGTGTGTGTGTGTGTGTGTGTGGTGTCTAGGACTCACTGTCCAATATAGCTTTTCCCAACACGCCGCTACCATGGTTACGCACGAATATGAGGCGCCACGGAAACAAACAGAGAGATGTTTGAGCATACTCACTGCTGATCACCTGGCTGTTTCTCTCTCTCTCACACACACACACACACACACACAAGCATGCACACACACACACACACACACACACACACACACACACACACACACACAATATTTTTTACTTGTCACAGGCATAAAAATGCAAAGTCTGATGGACACTCATGAAGTATATGCTGGAAATATACAGCTCACATTAAGTCAGCGCCCCATCACCTGGCTGTCTCTCTCACACACACACACACACACACACACACACACACACACACACACACACACACACACACACACACACACACACACACACACACACACACACACACACACACACACACAGAGCAGCTATAAATATCCATGTGCCACTCAAAGTGAATCAGTTGTCTATCCCCAAGCTGCTGTCCCACATAGCCACTCAACTGAGCTGTGTGTGTCTCTGTGTGTGTGTGTGTGTGTGTGTGTGTGTGTGTGTGTGTGTGTGTGTGTGTGTGTGTGTGTGTGTGTGTGTCAGTGTGTGTGTGTGTGTCAGTGTGTGTGTGTGTGGTAGCAGGAGAGAGGAAAAAGTGTTATTTTAAGCCGTGTGTTTGAACGACAGAGCGAGGGGTAGAAATCCAGAGAGAAGAGGAAAGAAAGAGAGGAATAGTGTGTTTTTATAGAGGAAGTGTGTGTGTGTGTGTGTGTGTGTGTGTGTGTCAGAATAAACATTTTGTCTCCCGTGAGTGATGTAGGCAGCCCTTGGGCCAATCAGTAAGGAGTAAACAAACGCAGCGCCCCCCTCAGGCTGGAGACGCTCTGAAGTTTCGGATAAACTGCTCAACTTAACGTCAATTAAAGCAGCGATGGTGTTTGTGGCGCCCCCCTCAGGACAGAGTCTGTAATGCGGGAAGGAAAAAGAGAAAGCCTCCCTGCTTCCGTGGAGAATTTAAACCTGAAACATCAGCTTTGTTATAATGAAGGGGCGGAGAGTTCTGGTCCTCTGAAATGAAGCCAACCAGGAAGTAACTTAGAGCTGCATTCTATCAAAAGGCCACCAGGGGGCGACCGTCTCTATACAAGTCAATGGAGAATTCACCAACTTCTCACTTGATTTCTAACCTCAGTAAACGTTTTCAAAATGTGTTTATGGTCTCAATCGCTAGTTTAAAGCCTTCTTCAATGCAGTATGATGTTCATTTGGGACATTTTGGCCTCCCTGATTTTATATGTGACGATAAAGCAGGGTATGCATTAGGGCGTGGCTACGTCCTGATTGACAGGTTGATTGACCAATGTCCTCGAGATCCAGCCCTCGTAACCATAGCAACCACCCCGCTCCGCCCATGGCCCCGCCTCATGCCTATATAAGTAGAATCCGTGTTTTTATTTTTCCCAGCATGCACCTGAAATGTTCAAGATGGCGCTGCCCAGATTAGAAACTATTGGCTTCCGAGCAGCAGTCCACAAACCAATGGGTGACGTCACGGATGTTACATTGTCCATTTCTTTTATGCAGTCTGTGATTTAAACACATTTTTTCTTCACACTCAGGTCCAGCCACGTCTGTTGTCGACAACTGAGGAGTGATTTTTGTTTCTTAACCAAAACTTTTAAACCTTTTTTACTAGAGCCACTAAAACAGTCATTCAGTGCATGATTTGTCTTACTACTGCAGTGGTGTTAGTGTTATTCTACTGCAGTGAAATGACAAAAACCAACACTTTCTAAGATATCTACTGTGTGTCGCCCCCTTCAGGACAATCAGGGTAGATTTTTTAAATGCAGGAATGAACAAAAACATGCTTCCCTGCTTCCTCGATGAATTTAAACCCAAAACATATAAACAATAAAAGAGAAGAAAATACTGATAATGTTCAAGAAACAGCAAAAACCCAACAGCTTTAAACAGTATGTGAGAGTTAAAAACACAAAAAGATGACTTAACTAAAACATTATTATTATTATTCCATTTTAACCTGTTGTTATTATTATTGATGCTCCAGATCACATTTCAGCTCTGAATCTGCTGGAGCGGTTTATAGAAAGCTGTGGTTGCCGATAGCAACGCTCTCTCTCTCTTTATGTTTACATACCAATTTGTTTTATTCATTTATTTATTTTCAGACAGCAAAAACATTTAGCCAACGAAATGCCACCTGAATTACGTTTCTTATCAACTTAATGAGGAGACGCTTTAATGAACGTATCTGCAGAGCTCAACATTTATATCAGCTAAAACTTTAATAATGGGTTTTTTTAAGGTTATTCTCTTATAATTCACCTTTCTAAATATATGCTTTTCATTTATGCTCAGCCTTTAGTCTTTCAAATGAGAATATCTTTTTTCTTTCTTATATATTCTCTGTTATTCTATATTTCTACATTTATTTTCTACTTTTAACACTAGGTCTGTTGTTGTGTAACTTCTTTATGCCAATTAATTAATTTATCTATATAAAGCATCTTTGAGTGCCTTTAAATGAAAATGTATTATTGTTATTATAATAAGTGTGTTTAGGGGTAAAAATGTGTCACTTTATTAGCATTTAACTGACACCAACATATGTATGTGTATCTGTACTGTACTATGTGTATGTGTGATGCATTCAGGTGCCGGTAGGAAATTCCAAAAACATCCAAAACTCTCCAAAAAACATGTTAATTTAGAGAAGTGTTATGTAAATAAATTAGATTTCCTCTTCGAAGATATACATTCCTACAGTCTGTGAACGCATCGCAGCACAACAACAGGTCTCATCTACAAAAAAATGAGCATTTAACTGACACCAACATATGTATGTGTATCTGTACTGTACTTTTTGTATGTGTGATGCATTCAGGTGCCGGTAGGAAAAGGTTATGTGTTAGTGTGATGCATTCAGGTGCCGGTAGGAAACTCCAAAAACTCATTAGTTCTTTAAAGGTTATTTATGTAGGTGTGATGCATTCAGGTGCCAGTAGGAAAAGGTTATGTGTTAGTGTGATGCATTCAGGTGCTGGTAGGAAAAGTTTATGCGTTAGTGTGATGCATTCAGGTGCCGGTAGGAAATTCCAAAAACATCCAAAACTCACCAAAAAACATGTTAATTTAAAGAAGCATCATATAAATTAGTCTTCCTCTTCTAAAATCTACATTCCCTACAGTCAGTGAATGCATCGCAGCACAACAACAGGTCTCATCTACACACAACGCAGCCCTGAAGCAGACTTTTCTAGATGAAAACTACCAAAAAAAAAAAAAAAAAAAAAAGTTGTGAGAGTTAAATGAGGCTATAAAAGCTCGAGGAGCGAAGAGGAGGAAACAATCAATTCATGGTAGTGAGGCTAATAGCTCGGCAGCCAGATGGATGAATGCGTTAAATATTTAAAGT
Source organism: Scomber japonicus (assembly GCF_027409825.1). Lineage (NCBI taxonomy): Eukaryota > Metazoa > Chordata > Actinopteri > Scombriformes > Scombridae > Scomber > Scomber japonicus. Next base: position 33,022,069 of record NC_070581.1, on the reverse strand, counting down.
ACACACTGAGGACGACTGTTGTATTCAAGCAGTATTTAATATTTCTTATCTTAAAAAATGATTCTCGGAGCTCCGCTACATCTATACAGGAAGTCTAAGTCACACCTTTAGTTCAGCAACGCTTTCAGCATCTCGATCATGTCATCCCCCCCCCCCCCTCACTCCACCCCCCCCTCCCTCCCTAAAACAGTCGCCATGGATACTGACCCACATTTCAGCCAACACAGGGAGAGAGATCTGCTTCTCATTTAGATTCACCTCAAATAAAATCCTCCAGCATGAAAAACCTGAAGAAGGAAGGAGGGAAGAAGGAAGGAAAGAGAGAGAGAGAGAAGGGAGGATGGAAGGAAGGAAGGAAGGAAGGAAGGAAAGAAAGAGAGAAGGAAAGAAGGACAGAAAGAAAGAAAGGAAGGAAGGAAAGAAGGAAGGAAGGAAGGAAGAAAGAAAGAAAGAAAGAAAGACAGAAAGACTGAAAGAAAGGAAGGAAGGAAGGAAGGAAGGAAGGAAAGGGAGGAAGGAAGGACGGAGAAGGAAGGAAGGAAGGAAGAAAGAAAGACAGAAAGAAAGAAAGAAAGAAAGAAAGGAAGGAAGGAAAAAAGACAGAAAGAAAGAAAGAAAGAAAGAAAGAGGCTAAAATGTCACGAAAGTTTGTTTTTCTTTAAGTGAAATGTTTGTTTTATTTTTCTAGTATTGAGCTTCCAAAGATTAGGCTTCAAAGTTGTGTAAAAATCAGCCTCTTTCTCTGCTCCCAAACGCTGAAGCCCGCCCCCCTACCAAGTGTCACCTGTCAATCAAAGTCACCACCTCTACCAGAAACATGGACGCTACGCCTGAGAGCTTTCTGCTGCTAGCTCACCTGCTAGCTCGGCGGCTAACTCAGCTAACTGGCTAACTGTAGACTGTAGTAGTAGTAGTGTGTGCTGAATGTATTTCTACCTCTACAGCAGCAGGGGCGGGTTTATGCTAATCACTAAATCCTGAACACAGAAATGTGTCTCTCCTCCTCTCCTCTCCTTCCTCTCCTCTCCTCCTCCTCTCCTCTCCTCCTCTCTCTCCTCTCCTTCCTCTCTCCTCTCCTTCCTCTCTCCTCCTCTCCTTCCTCTCTCCTCTTCCTTCCTCCTCTCTCCTCTCCTTCCTCTCTCCTCCTCTCCTTCCCTCTCTCCTCCTCTCCTTCCTCTCTCTCCTCTCCTTCCTCTCTCCCTCTCTCTCCTCTCTCCTCCTCTCTCTCTCTCCTTCCTCCTCTCCTCCCTTCCTCTCCTCCTCTCCTTCCTCTCTCTCTCCTTCTCCTCCTCTCTCCTCTCCTTCCTCCTCTTCCTCCTCTCCTCTCCTTCCTCTCTCTCCTCTCCTTCCTCTTTCCTCTCCTCCTCTCTCTCTCCTCTCCTCTCCTCTCCTCCTCCTCCTCCTTCTCTCCTCTCTCCTCTCCTTCCTCTCTCTCTCTCTTCCTCTCTCCTCCTCCTCCCTCTCTCTCCTCTCCTTCCTCTCTCTCCTCTCCTCCCCTCTCTCTCTCTCCTTCCTCTCTGTCTCCTCTCCTTCCTCTCTCTCCTCTCCTTCCTCTCCTTCCTCTCTCTGTCTCCTCTCCTTCCTCTCTCTCTCTCTCCTCCTCTTCCTCTCTCTCTCTCCTTCCTCTCTCCTCTCCTTCCTCTCTCCTCTCCTTCCTCTCTCTCCTCCTCTTCCTCTCTCTCCTCTCCTTCCTCTCTCTCCTCCTCTTCCTCTTCCTCTCTCTCCTTCCATCAATTGATTGATTGAATTTTAAAGATGAGGACCAAATCCTGACTTGGACTCATTGCCATATTGTTTGTATGAGTCCTTTAACATGTTGAGCTCATGTGTGAAATGTTTTTCTCTCACGTTCTACATGTCACACTGTGTTTAGTGGCTCCTATAAATAAGTTTCACACCTTTCCTCTGCTCAACGTGTTACAATAGCTGCTTCGTCTTCTTCTTCTTCTTCTTCTTGTTGGTTTCAGGTTTTCAGGTGTCGCTTCTTTTCACTTTCTTTACATCAATTTTCAATTTGGAAACAAACTGGTGAGAAATGTTCAGCCAGGTCAGCCAGGATTAGTGGAGGCGTTGCCGTGGCTACGTGGAGAGATTTGGGTTAAATAGAAGTAGAAGAAGAAGAAGAAGAAGGAGGGGGAGGAGGAGAAGAAGGAGTAGAAGAAGAGTGAAGGAAGATGAAGAAGGAGGAGAAGAAGAAGACGAGGGAGGAGGAGAAGAAGACGAAGGAGGAGAAGGAGGATTAGGAGGAGAAGAAGAAGAAGAAGAAGAAGGAGGAGGAGTAGAAGAAGAAGAAGAAGAAGTTGACGGAGGAGGAGGAGGAGAAGAAGAAGAAGAAGTAGAAAAACAAGGAGGAGGAGAAGAAGACGAAGGAGGAGGAGGAGAAGAAGAAGAAGAAGACGATGGAGGAGAAGGAGGAAGAGGAGGAGGAGGAGGAGAAGAAGAAGAAGAAGAAGGAGGAGAAGTATGAGGACGAGGAAGAGGAGGAAGATGAAGAAGAAGTAGAAGAAGGAGGAGGAGAAGAAGGAGAAGAAGAAGAAGGAGTAGAAGAAGAAGAAGGAGAAGGAGGAGTAGAAGAAGGAGAAGAAGTAGAAGAAGAAGAAGAAGGAGGAGAAGAAGAAGAAGGAGGAGGAGGAGGAGGAGGAGGAGGAGGTGGAGGAGAAGGAGAAGAAGAAGAAGAAGGAGAAGAAGAAGAAGAAGAAGGAGGAGGAGAAGAAGAAGAAGAAGGAGGAGGAGGAGGAAGAAGGAGGAGTAGGTGGAGGAGAAGAAGAAGTTGACGGAGGAGGAGGAAGAGGAGGAGAAGAAGAAGAAGGAGTAGAAGAAGAAGGAGTAGAAGAAGAAGGAGTAGAAGAAGAAGGAGTAGAAGAAGAAGAAGAAGAAGGAGTAGAAGAAGAAGAAGGAGTAGAAGAAGAAGAAGGAGTAGAAGAAGAAGAAGAAGAAGGAGTAGAAGAAGAAGAAGAAGAAGAAGAAGAAGAAGAGTGGAGGAAGATGAAGTCTGGACACAGTCTGAGAAACATCTTTTGGATCTAAGACAGTTTTAAATCTTTATGACACCCACCTCTTTATATAACCCCCCCCCCCCCCCCCCTCTCCTCTTTTTAGCTAAATCCTACACACACACACTCACACTCACACACACACACACACACACACACACACACACACACACACACACACACACACAGAGACACACACACACACACACACACACACACACACACACACACAGTAATCAGACTCAGCAGTAAACACAGTCCAGTGATATAAGATGTCATTAAACTATTAAACAGCCTGCTGATTATCTCTCTCTGTCTCCGCTGTGTGTGTGTGTGTGTGTGTGTTTGTGCGTACAGTGTGTGTGTGTGTGTGTGTGTGTGTGTGTGTGTATGTGTCTGTGTGTCTGTGTGTGTGTGTGTGTCTGTATATGCGTGTGTGTGCATATGTGTGTGTGTGTGTATGTGTGTCTATATATATATGTGTGTGTGCGATGTGTGTCTTTGTGCCTGTGTGTGTGTGTGTCTGTATATATGTGTGCGTGTGTGCGTGCATGTGTGTGTGTATGTGTGCATATGTGTGTGTGTGTGTGTCTGTGTGTCTGTATATATGTGTGTGTATGTGTCTGTGTGTGTGTGTGTCTGTATATGTGTGTGTGTGTCTGTATATATGTGTGTGTGCATATGTGTGTGTGTGTGTGTGTCTATATTATATATATATGTGTGTGTGTGTGTGCGATGTGTGTCTGTATATATGTGTGTGTGTGTGTCTGTATATATGTGTGTGTGTCTGTGTGTGTGTACAGTGTATATGTGTGTGTGTGTGTGTGTCTGTATATATGTGTGTGTGCCTATGTGTGTGTGTCTGTCTGTATGTGCATATGTGTATGTGTGTGTGTGTCTGTGCGTGTGTGTGTGTGTGTCTCTCCTCCTGCAGCATCTATCAGACATCAGTGTGCAAACATAACGTCAGAAACATGAGTTTAAGTTTCATGAGATCTTAAATGTAGTCGTTGCTTCTCCTTAAAAAGCTCAGACAGCCCACGTGTTACTAACCCTAACCCTCCCACCAGACACAAGAGAGAGACTAAAGTAAAATATGTTGAAGACTGGATGACAGGTAGATCGTAATTAAAGATTTGTTGCCGGGCAACCCTCAAAAACCCTGAGAAACACACAGATCCTCATGTGTGACTGAGCCAGAGATGAGAAACACGGCTCCCTCATTCATGATGGAGGGAAGAGAAAGAAGAGAAGAAGCTAAATCAAGATAAGACTGTAAATGGTGAGATGAAGATGATAAAGTGTGTGGTGGAAGAGTGGAAGAGAGAGAAGAGAGGAAGAGAGGAAGAGTGGAAGAAGAGGAAGAAGTGGAAGAAGAGGAAGAGAGGAAGAGTGGAAGAAGAGGAAGAGAAGAAGAGAGGAAGAAGAGGAAGAGTGGAAGAAGAGAAAGAAAGGAAGAAGAGGAAGAGTGAAGAAGAGGAAGATAGGAAGAGTTGAAGAAGAGGAAGAAGAGGAAGAGAGGAAGAGTTGAAGAAGAGGAAGAAGTGGAAGAGAGGAAGAGTTGAAGAAGAGAGAAGAAGAGGAAGATAGAAAGAGTTGAAGAAGAGGAAGAAGTGGAAGAAGAGGAAGAAGAGGAAGAGAGGAAGAGAGGAAGAAGAGGAAGAGTGGAAGAAGAGGAAGAGAATAAGAGAGGAAGAAGAGGAAGAGAGGAAGAAGAGAAGAAGAGGAAGAGTGGAAGAAGAGGAAAGGAAGAAGAGAGGAAGAAGAGGAAGAGTGGAAGAAGAGGAAGAGTGGAAGAAGAGGAAGAAAGGAAGAAGAGGAAGAGAGGAAGAAGAGGAAGAGTGAAGAGAGGAAGAAGAGGAAGAAGTGGAAGAGAGGAAGAGAGGAAGAGTTGAAGAAGAGGAAGAAGTGGAAGAAGAGGAAGATAGGAAGAGTGGAAGGAGAGGAAGAGAGGAAGAGTGGAAGAAGAGGAAGAGAAGAAGAGAGGAGAAGAGGAAGAGAGGAATAGTGAAGAGTGGAAGGGAGGAAGAGTGGAAGAAGAGGAAGAGAGAGAAGAGAGGAAGAGAGAAGAGGAGGAAGAGTGGAAGAGAGGAAGAAGAGGAAGAGTGGAAGAGAGGAAGAAGAGGAAGAGAGGAAGAAGAGGAAGAGTGGAAGGAGAGGAAGAGTGGAAGAGTGGAAGAAGAGGAAGATAGGAAGAGTTGAAGAAGAGGAAGAAGTGGAAGAAGAGGAAGAGAGGAAGAAGAGGAAGAGAGGAAGAAGAGGAAGAGAGGAAGAGTTGAAGAAGAGAAGAAGTGGAAGAAGAGGAAGATAGGAAGAGTTGAAGAAGAGGAAGAAGTGGAAGAAGAAGAAGAGAGGAAGAAGAGGAAGAGAAGAAGAGAGGAAGAAGAGGAAGAGTGGAAGAAGAGGAAGAGAGGAAGAGTTGAAGAAGAGGAAGAAGTGGAAGAAGAGGAAGATAGGAAGAGTGGAAGAGAGGAAGAAGAGGAAGAGAGGAAGAGAGGAAGAAGAAGAAGAGAGGAAGAGTGGAAGAAGAGGAAGAGAAGAAGAAGGAAGAAGAGGAAGAGTGGAAGAAGAGGAAGAAAGGAAGAAGAGGAAGAGAGGAAGAAGAGGAAGAGTTGAAGAAGAGGAAGAGAGGAAGAAGAGGAAGAGAGAGAAGAGTGGGAAGTTAAAGTGAGCTGTGGCTTTGACCTCGAACCTGATGAACTGGATCATGAAGTCGATGACTGTCTCTTTCTTTCCTCCCTCCTTTCCTTCCTTCCTCCCTCCCGCCTTCTTTCCTTCCTTCCTCCTTTCCTTCAATTCCTTCCTTTTTCCTTGCTTCCTTTCTTTCTTCCTCCTCCCTCCCTCCTTCCTTCCTCTCTCATTTCCTCCCTTCCTTCTTCCTTCCTTCCTACCTCCCTCCTTTCCTTCCTTCCTTCCTTCTTCCTCCCTTCCTTCCTTCTTCCTTCCTTCCTCCTTCTCCTTCAATTCCTTCCTTCTTCCTTCCTTCCTCCCTCCCTCCGTCCTTCCTCCCTTCCTTCTTTCTACCTTTCCTTCTCCCTCCTTTCCTCCCTTCCTTCTTCCTTCCTTCCTCCCTCCTGCCTTCCTCCCTCCCTCCTTTCCTTCCATCTTCCTTCCTTCCTCCTCCCGCCTTCTTTCTCAGTCCTTCCTTCCTTCCTCCCTCCCTCCCTCCTTTCCTTCCTTCCTTCTTCCCTCCCTCCTTTCCTTCCTTCTTCCTTTCTTCCTTCCACCCTCCTTTCCTCCCTCCTTTCCTTCCTTTTCCCTCCTTTCCTTCCTTCTTCCTCCCTCCTTTCCTTCCTTCTTCCTCCCTTCCTCCCTCCTTTCCTTCCTCCCTCCCTCCCTTTCTTCCTTGACTAGAGGACAACAGGAGGGTTGGTGAATGTGTCTCTAGACTCTCTGCAGGTCATGTCGGTGACATTTGTTGGAACAATCAAAGCTTCAATGGTTTCATTACATAACTGACATTTCAACCACAGCTGGTCTCAAGGCGAGTTCAGATACAGCAGCTCATAGATGTACTGTACTTATATACTGTGGGTTAGTAGCAGCTGTGAGATGTATATATATTTATATTTATATATATTTATATTTATATTTATATTTATATATTTATATAAGGAAAGCTGCATCGACTTGGCTTGAGATGTTATATAATAAAATCTTTGGAGCTTAGAGAGTTGAAAACTTCTCATGAGGAAGAAGGAAGGAAAGGAGGGAGGGAGGGAGGAAGGAAGGATG
>NC_070581.1:33006340-33014841 GCF_027409825.1 Scomber japonicus | reverse complement strand
TTAGTGTGTGTGTGCGTGCGTGTCGTGTGTGTGTGTCTGTGTGTGTGTGTGTCTGTGTGTGTGTGTGCGTGTGTGTGCGTGTGTGTGTGTGTGTGTGTGTTAAGTTATTGTCCAAAGAGTAATATCCACAGTAGCGCCCCCATGAGGATACAATGTTAATTACAGCAGCGAGCAGCAATATGAGCTGGATGAGGTCAAACATGAGGCTCGTGGGCCAGAACCGGACCGCCGAGGAGTCCAATCCGGCCCACCTTCCTTCCTCCCTTCCCTTCTCTTCATTCTCTTCCTTCCTTCCTTCCATCTGCCCTTCTTTTCTTCCCCCCCTCCTTCCTTCCTTCCCTTCCTTCCTTCCCTTCCTTCCTTCCTTCCATCCATCCTTCCTTCCTTCCTTCCTTCCTCCCCTTCTCCACCTTCTTCCTTCTTTCAATCTGTCCTTCCTCCTGCCCTTTCTTCCTGGCTTCTCTTCCTTCTCCTTCATTCCTCCCCTCCTCCTCTATTTCGTTCCTTCCCTCTTTCCTTCCTTCCTTCCTTCCTCCCTTCCTTCCATCTTTTCTTCCTGTCTTCTCTTCCTTCTCCACCTTCTTTCCTTCTTTCAATCTGTCCTTCCTCCCTCCTTCTTCTTCCTTCTTCCATTCTCTTCCTTCCATCTTTCCTTCCTGTCTTCTTTCTTTCTTTCCTTCCTTCCTTCCTTCCTTCCTTCCATCCATCTTTCCTTCCTTCCTTCCTCCCTTTCTTCCTTCTATCTTTGCTTTCTGTCTTCTCTTCCTTCTCCTCCTATATGAGCTGGATGAAGAATCATGAGCACATTGTCCGGCCCACTTTCCTTCCTGTCTACTTTCTTTCTTTCTTTCCTCCCACCCTTCCTTCCTTCCTTCCTTCCCTTCTCCACCTTCTTTCAATCTGTTCTTCCTCCTTCCCTTCCTGGCTTCTCTTCCTTGTCCTTCATTCCTCCCCTCCTTCATTCCTTCCTTCCTTGCATCCTTTCTCTTCCTTCCTTCCTTCCTTCCTTCCATCTTTGTTTCCTGTCTTCTCCACCTTCTTTCCTTCTTTCAATCTGTCCTTCCTCCTGCCCTTTCTTCCTGGCTTCCCTTCTCTTCCTTCCTTCTTCCCTTCCTTCTTCCCTTCCCACTTTCCTTCCTTCCTTATTCCCTTTCATCCTTCCTTCCTTCCCTCTTTCCTTACTCCATTTCATCCTTCCTTCCTTCAATCTGTCCTTCCTCCCTTCCTTCCTTCCCTCCCTCCCTTTCATCCTTCCTCTCTTCCTTTGACCCTCCTGCTCTACATTATAATAAAACACTTCTTCTTCTTTCTTATATATAAAGTCAGTTTTTGCCTTCTTCTCTGCACACCCTGCTCTGATCTCACGTCCACCAAGAACTTCCACATCACTTCGGGGGGGGGGGGGGTGGGGGGGGGGGGGTTCGAGGTGGGGGGGGGGGGCAAAGTTACCCAGCGTTACTCATCCTCCTTCCCAGCTCTGCTCTGAGGATCTGAACCTGTGACCCTAACCTTTGGGCTGCTGTGGCCCTCAGTAGCTGACTGCAGGCTCGAGCTCAGGCTGCTGCTGCTGTTATCTCAGCTGTGTGAGTGAACAGAGGAAGAAAGGAAGAAAATAAAAAAAGAGAAGAAGAAGAAGAAAAGGGAACATCCGAACCCTCAGCGCACAGACCAGAGTCTTACTGGTGCGTATCACTCTGCAGGCTCTTACTTACTACTGCCAGGGATTAGAGGAAATTGGGACATTTTATTGTTTCTGCTTCAATCATCTTTTTATCTGTTCTTCCTTTCTCACCCTCCTGTCCTCTTTTTATCTGTTCTTCCTTTCTCGCCCTCCTGTCCTCTTTTTATCTGTTCTTCCTTTCTCACCCTCCTGTCCTCACGCTTCTCTTCTTCTTCTTCTCTCAGTCCACTTTTTTTCCTCCTTTTTTTCCCCTGGTCCATCTTTTCCTCCCTATCTCAATTATTCTACTTTCTTCTCTCTCTCTCTCGTTCCTTCCTGCCTTCCTTACTCTCTTTCCTCCCACCCTTTCTTCAATCTATCCTTCCTTCCTTACTCCCTCTCCTCCCACCCTTTCTTCAATCTGTCCTTCCTTCCTCCCTTTCTCCTCTTCCTTCCCTCCCTCCCTTCCTTCCTCCCTTCCTTCCTTTCCCCCCTGCAGAAGGACATAGTCAGTCTATAACCCTCCTGTTGTCCTTGATTCAGGGAAGGATGGAAGGAAAGGAGGAAGGAAGGATGGAAGGAAAGGAGGAAGGAAGGAAGAAGGAAGGAAGGAAGGAAGGAAGGAAGGAAGGAAGGAAGGAAGGAAAGGAGTAAGGAGGGAGGAAGGAAAGGAGTAAGGAGGGAGGGAGGAAAGGAGGAAGGAAGGAATTAATGAAGGAAAGGAGTAGGGAGGGAGGAAGGAAAGGAGGAGGGATGGAAGGAAGGAAAGGAGGAAAGAAAGAGGGAAGGAGGAAGGAAAGGAGGAAGGATGGAAAGAAGGAAAGGAGGGAGGAAGGAAGGAAGGAAGGAAGGAAGGAAGGAAGGAAGGAAGGAAAGGAGTAAGGAGGGATGGAGGAAAGGAGGAAGGAGGGAAGGAAGGAAGGAAGAAAAGGAGTAGGGAGGGAGGAAGGAAAGGAGGAAGGATGGAAGGAAGGAAAGGAGCAAAGAAAGAGGGAAGAAGGAAGGAAGGAACAGTCAAAAGAGAGAAGGGGTCAATTTGACCCAGGAGGACGACAGGAGGGTTATGAAATGAAATATGATCATTATGGTCATGTGACTTTGGGGAAAGTCCTGACAGTCATATGAGAGCAGTGAATCAGAAACACTGATATGGGTCAGTAGGTAAGGTTAAGGTTAAGGTAGGCCTGTGTGTGTGTGTGTGTGTGTGTGTGTGTGTGTGTGTGTGTGTGTGTGTGTGTTCTCTATCTGCTGCATGGATCACTGAGCATATACACATTCAGGTAATTGGCTTTTTGTCCTTCTTCTTCTTCTTCCCTGTGTGTGTATGTGTGTAAATAATGGACTGGCTGCTACATACTTTACACACACACACACACACACACACACACACACACACACACACACAGAGACACATGTTTTCCCTGCAGACACGAGAGGTGACACGACTACAACAAGACCAAACCGAATCAAGCAAAAGAGCAAAAAAAAAGAAAAAAGAGCAGCAGATATGAAATATTGATGCAACACGAGGAGAGAGGAGAGGTGAGAAGAGCAGATAGCTGCTGGTTTTTCTGTCCCTGAAGAAGAAGAAAGAGGAGAAGAAAAAGGAGAAGGAAGATATGAGAGAAAGTGCCAATACGTCACTGCCATATTTATAATGCTGCTCTGCATCATTTACTATCAGTAGACTCACTAACCACAGACATAAGCCCCGTTTCTGGAGGCGGGACCTTTACAGGAAGTCCTCTCCCTCGCTCCTCTCAGCTGTTGTGTCTCCAGCAGAGTAGCACCCATAGACTGTATAAAAGAAATGGACGTAACATCCGTGACGTCACCCATTGGTTTGTGGACTGCTGCTCGGAAGCCAATAGTTTCTAATCTAGGCAGCGCCATCTTGAAAATTTCAAGTGCATGCTGGGAAAAATAAAAACACGGATTCTACTTATATGGGCATGAGGCGGGGCCATGGGCGGAGCGGGAGGTTGCTATGGTTACGAGGGCTGGATCTCGAGGACATTGGTCAATCAACCTGTCAATCAGGACGTAGCCACGCCCTAATGCATACCCTGCTTTATCGTCACATATAAAATCAGGGAGACCAAAATGTCCCAAATGAACATCATACTGCATTGAAGAAGGCTTTAAACTAGCGATTGAGACCATAAACACATTTTGAAAACGTTTACTGAGGTTAGAAATCAAGTGAGAAGTTGGTGAATTCTCCATTGACTTGTATAGAGACGGTCGCCCCCTGGTGGCCTTTTGATAGAATGCAGTTCTAAGTTACTTCCTGGTTGGCTTCATTTCAGAGGACCAGAACTCCCCACCTGAGATGGACCCACCGGACTCTGCCGGTGCCATCACAGAGGCGACTCACCGAAAACATAAAGAGAAAACGACAATGAGGAAGTAAACCTGGTTTCTGTTTGTGTGTACGTGTACATGGCGGTGGACGCTATGAACTTGTTAGCAACGGTTAGCGACCCGCAAGTCTAGCCCATCCGTCCCATGCTGCGTTCATGCAGGCTCGGAAATGCTGAAACATTTCCTCAGTGAGGAGCTGTCTCCTTACTCCTTTGTCTTCTCTCTTAATCCCCCTTTTTTCTTTCTTTACCTCCTCCTCTCTGTCTCTCTCTGCTCTTCTTCTAATAAAATATTGTTTTGTGGAAGAAAACATCAACATCCAACTCAGCTCTCTCGTCTTTGTGCCTTTCCTTCTGTCTTTACACGTATACTCTTTATATTCTCTCTTATATACTCTCTCTCTCTCTCTCTCTCTCTCTCTCTCTCTCTCTCTCTCTCTCTCTCTCTCTCTCTCTCTCTCCCTCTCCCACTTGTTCTCTTTTCATTCTTTTATCATTTTTAGACTCTTGTTTCAACATGTTCTCTCTTGAGTTAACACAAAGTTTAATTAACGACACATTCACACAAACCACTTATTTATTTTTTACTTCTTTCTCTCTCTTTCTTTTAAATGAAGGAATGTCTGAAATCACAAACACTCAGACTCAGACTCTCAAGAGAAAGTCTCAACACAAGTATTTTGTTTCTCTGTCTGTCGAAAAAAAAAACCTACGATGGAACAAAAAAGAGAAGAGTTGAGAGGGGAGGGAGAGAGGTGAGAGGCAGATGGACATGTAGAGAGAGAAAACAAGAGACAGACAGAGAGAGAAAACAAGACAGAATGAAAATGTCAGATTTGATGTTATTGTCTGGATGTCAGGATTTCCAATTTACAGCCTGTTTGATTGACAGGAAGAGAGGGAAGGGGAGGGAGGAAGTCGTTGTTTAACAGCTCAAACAATAGAGACTCAACCTCCGCTGACACCGAACAATCCTCCAAGATGTGTAAATGTACTGATGGAAACGCTGTTAATCTGCATCTGCTCTGCATCACTCTGCCAACATGAAGCCATATAATAAGAAGAAAGGACTATTTAATATATCACACTCTTCTCTTCAAGGCTGTGTAAAGTGAATTCAGACATTTTCTTCTAAACACATTAAATAGGTCATAAATGTATTTCTAAAAAATGTGTAAAAAGCATTTCAACCATTTAGATTTGAAATACATTCAGTGCACACTACTACTACTACAGTCTAGGGTTAGCTGAATTAGCCGCCGAGCTAGCAGCCAAACTAGCTGCTGAGTCAACCGCTGAGCTAGCCGCTGAGTTAGCCGTCGAGCTAGCCGCCGAACTAGCAGCTGAGTTAGCTGCCAAGTTAGCCGTCTACTTAGCCGCCGAGCTAGCAGCTGAGTTAGCCGCTAAGCTAGCCGCTGAGTTAGCTGCTGAGTTAGCCGCCGAACTAGCAGCTGAGTTAGCAGCCGAGTTAGCTGCCGGACTAGCAGCTGACTTAGCAGCCGAGTTAGCCGTTGAGCTAGCCGCCGAACTAGCCGCCGAGCTAGCAGCTGAATTAGCAGCCGAGTTAGCTGCCGAGCTTGAGACTGATTTTTTACACTACTTTGAAGCCTAATTTCAAATATTTGGCGATTTTTTTAATCATTCAAATTTGGCAGGGTGGTTAACAACACACTTTTCTGTGGTATGTCAAACTCAGAACACATATTTATTCTGACTTTACACAGACTTTAAAGTTAAACATCTCACTCAGAAAGTGTTGGCAGGCATTTAATCTTCTGCGATAGCCGCTTCCACTCTTTCGGGAAGACTTTCCAGTTTCCACAAGATCTTTTTTGTTTTTTGGAGGAATTTGCTACCAATCAGCCACAGGAGCATTAGTGAGATTGGCCACTGTTGTTGGATGATGAGAGAGCCAGAATGAAACTGGAAGCTGCTCCAAGAAGTAAGAAAAAACCTCATTTCATAATCCTATTGACTTTTGTAGTAATGCATGTATCTACACATTGAGTCCTATAGCACAGCTCTTTTAACAGTATGATGTGTTGCTCACTCCACATGTTTAGATAAAGACTAAACTTTAAAACACACACACATATATATGTACTTTTATAAACTTAAAGATGTTCCAATTTAGTCTGAAGAGGAATTAAATTAGTAAACTTTCTAGTACTCTACACGTACATGGTCCATAGTATACTTGCTGACTTACACTCAAGCATACTTAATAAAATGAACTTCTAGTATACTACTTTTTGCTAAGGGTATAGAGTAATGGAAAAGGTTCCTGGTACCAAACCGAGCCGAGTCGAGCTAGAACTGGAACTAGTGGAAAAGCTCCATATGTTCCCCGTACAAGCTAGAACCACCACTGCATCTTCCTGCAGCAGAACCACGAAAATGGTGACACGAAAAACTAAAAGGAGAGAAAGCGAGGATGAGATAAACACTGCCAGAGATGTTGGAACTACTTTCTGAGGGGGGGGGAGGGGGGAGACTACTTCAGCCGTCGCACCGTTATCACTTCCTTTGTTGAGTCCGAAGCAGCAGCACTGATTAAACCGAGCTAGTAATGAGACCGACCCAAGGCTCTCATTTCACACTGTTACACAAGTCTACAAAAAGTTATTAAGAAAAGTTTTTAAAAAGTAAGATTCACATTTAAAAAACTAGTTCACATTAAAGAGGCGTAGCTTATATCAGTGGTTCCCAACCTAGGGGTCCGGCCCTCCGAAGGGTCGGCTGATTGATGGAGATGATTGATGGAGAGAAGGTTAGAGAGAATAACGACTGTTTGGTGGAGTTTTGAATTTGTGAAGTGAATGAAATACGTTTCTGTAGATTATGTTTCATTTAGCCCTCCTGTTGTCCTCGAGGAAGGGAGGAAGGGAGGAAGGAAAGGAGCAAAGAAGGGAGGAAAAGAGGAAGGAAAGGAGGGAGGAAGGCAGGAAGGAAAGGAGGAAAGGAGGGAAGGAAGGGATGAAAGGAGGAAGGAAGGCAGGAAGAAGGAAGGAAAGGAGGAAGGCAGGAAGAAGGAGGGAAGGATGGAAGGGATGAAAGGAGGAAGGAAAGGAGGAAGGAAGGGATGAAAGGAGGAAGGAAAGGAGGGAGGAAGGGAGGAAGGGAAGGAAAGGAGGGAGGAAGGCAGGAAGAAGGAAGGAATGATGGAAGGGGAGGAAAAATGAAGGAAATAAGGAAGGAAGGGAGGGAGGAAGGAAAGGAGAAAAGGAGGAAGGAAAGGAGGGAGGAAGGCAGAAAGAAGGAAGGGAGGAAAGAAGGGAGAAAGGAAGGAAAGGAGGGAGGAAGGCAGGAAGGAGGAAGGAAGGAAGGGAGCAAGGAGGAAGGAAAGGATAAAAGAAGGGAGGAAAGGATGAAGGAAAGAAGGAAGGAAAGGAGGAAGGAAAGGAGGAAGCAGATTTGTTGATTTATAACAAAAAAACCAAACCAATAACCAACTACTGATAAGTATTGAGTCATGTCTTATCAGTTACTTCCTCATCATCTTTCATTTCCTTGTCAGCGTGATCTCTTTGAAGTTTCTGTTTCCTCACTCACACGTCAGCTGAAAACTTAAATTACAGTCCTGATTTCTCCAGAATATGAATTAATTTCTCTCACTTTGTGCTCATTATCTCTCTATCAGGAGTCACACGGTGGGTAAGAACACAAAGACGGAAGGAAGGAAGGGAGGAAGGAAGGAAGGGAGGAAGAGAGGAAGAAGGAAGAGAGGAAGAAGGAAGGAAAGGAGGGAGGAAGGGAGAAAGGAGGAAGGGAGGGAGGAAGAAGGAAGGGAGGAAGAAGGAAGGAAAGGAGGGAGGAAGGAAAGGAGAAAGGAGGAAGGAAGAGGGAGGAAGGCAGAAAGAAGGAAGGGAGGAAGGAAGGGCGAAAGGAGGGAAAGGAAGAAGGAAGGAAGGATGGAAGGACATAAAGAAGGATGGAAAGGAGGAAGGAAGAGAGAAAGAGGGAAGCAAAGGAGGAAGGGAGAAAGGAGGAAGGAAAGAAGGAAGGGAGAGAGGAGGAAGGAAGGAAGAAGGAAGGAAAGGAGGAAGGAAGGCAGGAGGAAGGAAGGGAGGAAGAAGGAAGGAAAGAGGGAGGAAGGGAGAAAGGAAGAAGGAAGGAAAGGAGGGAGGAAGGAAAGGAGAAAGGAGGAAGGAAAGAGGGAGGAAGGCAGAAAGAAGGAAGGGAGGAAGGAAGAAGGAAGGAAGGAGAAAGAAAGAAGGAAGGATGGAAGGGAGGAAGAAGGAAGGAAGGGAGAAGAGCAGGAAGAAGGAAGGATGGAAGGGAGGAAGAGGAAGGAAAGGAGGAAAGGAAGGGAGAAAGGAGGACGGAAGGGAGAAAGAAGGAAGGAAAGGAGGAAAGAAGGCAGGAAGAAGGGAGAAAGGAGGAAGGAAGGAATGGAGGGAGGAAGGAAGGCAGGAAGAAGGAAGGAAAGGAGGAAGGAAGGGAGAAAGGAGGACGGAAAGGAGGAAGGGAGAGAGGAA
>NC_070581.1:32993840-33001340 GCF_027409825.1 Scomber japonicus | reverse complement strand
GGAAGTGAAGAGTCTTAACTCAGAGTCAATCTATCTGTCTTTCCTTTCTTCCTTCCTTCCTTCTTCCATCTGTCTTTCCTTTCTTCCTTCCTTCCTTCTTCCATCTGTCTTTCCTTCCTTCTTCCATCTGTCTTTCCTTCCTTCCTTCTTCCATCTGTCTTTCCTTTTCCTTCCTTCTTCCATCTCTCTTTCCTTCCTTCCTTCTTCCATCTGTATTTGAAGACTTTGACTGACTTCCTTCCTTCCTTCCTTCCTTCCTTCCTTCCATCTGTCCTTCCTTCCTTCCTTCTTCCATCTGTCTTTCCTTCCTTCCTTCCTTCCTTCTTCCATCTGTCTTTCCTTCCTTCCTTCCTTCTGCTGTGAGACTGTATAGATACAGTATTATTACAGTGGATAGAGTATTTGAAGACTTTGATTGACTTCCTTCCTTCCTTCCTTCCTTCCTTCCTTCTTTCCTTCTTTCCTTCCAGGCTTTGGGGGAACATGAACTTCTGGAACATGAACTTTCTATGAAGGGTCGTTGTGGTGTTGAAACGATGAAACGATGAAACGATGAAACGATGCCTGTGTGTGTCAGACGGTCGGTCGGAAGCTATAAAATGAGCTGTGACTGCAGAGTCAATAAGTCAATACAGGAGCCAACAGGAAGTGAAGAGTCTTAACTCAGAGTCAATCTATCTGTCTTTCCTTTCTTCCTTCCTTCCTTCTTCCATCTGTCTTTCCTTTTCCTTCCTTCTTCCATCTATATTTGAAGACTTTGACTGACTTGCTTCCTTCCTTCCTTCCATCTGTCCTTCCTTCCTTCCTTCCTTCCATCTGTCTTTCCTTTCTTCCTTCCTTCCTTCTTCCCTTCCTTCCTTCCTTCTTCAATCTGTCTTTCCTTCCTTCTTCCATCTGTCCTTCCTTCCTTCCTTCTTCCATCTGTCTTTCCTTTCTTCCTTCCTTCCTTCTTCCATCTGTCTTTCCTTCCTTCTTCCATCTGTCCTTCCTTCCTTCCGTCTTTCCTTTTCTTTCCTTCTTCCATCTGTCCTTCCTTCCTTCCTTCCGTCTTTCCTTTTCCTTCCTTCTTCCATCTGTCTTTCCTTCCTTCCTTCCTTCCACAGGTTGAACTTAATAAGCTGCACGACTTTTATTTTTCAGTCTGCTTCACTTTTTATAAAAAAATGCAGTGACACGTAATTAGCCGTAAAATGAAACAGGGAACGGTTGAAATGCTGATTTTTTTTTTTCTATGAAGGGTCGTTGTGGTGATGAAACGATGAAACGATGCCTGTGTGTGTCAGACGGTCGGTCGGAAGCTATAAAATGAGCTGTGACTGCTGAGTCAATAAGTCAATACAGGAGCCAACAGGAAGTGAAGAGTCTTAACTCAGAGTCAAGAAGTCTGGCTCTTTATTTCACTTCTTATTTCCTCCACCTGTCTTATTCTATTATAACTTGATTTTACTTTTTCCTTCCTTCCTTCTTCCATCTGTCTTTCCTTTCTTCCTTCCTTCTTTCTTCCATCTGTCTTTCCTTTCTTCCTTCCTTCCTTCTTCCATCTGTCCTTCCTTCCTTCCTTCTTCCATCTGTCTTTCCTTCCTTTCTTCCTTCCTTCCTTCTTCCATCTGTCCTTCCTTCCTTCCTTCTTCCATCTGTCTTTCCTTTTCCTTCCTTCTTCCATCTCTCTTTCCTTCCTTCCTTCTTCCATCTGTATTTGAAGACTTTGACTGACTTGCTTCCTTCCTTCCTTCCTTCCATCTGTCCTTCCTTCCTTCCATCTGTCCTTCCTTCCTTCCTTCTTCCATCTGTCCTTCCTTCCTTCTTCCATCTGTCTTTCCTTTCTTCCTTCTTCCATCTGTCTTTCCTTCCTTCCTTCTTCCACCTGTCCTTCCTTCCTTCCTTCTTCCATCTGTCTTTCCTTCCTTCCTTCTTTCTTCCATCTGTCTTTCCTTTCTTCCTTCCTTCCTTCTTCCATCTGTCTTTCCTTCCTTCCTTCCTTCTTCCATCTGTCTTTCCTTCCTTCCTTCCTTCTTCCATCTGTCTTTCCTTTTCCTTCCTTCTTCCATCTCTCTTCCTTCCTTCCTTCTTCCATCTGTATTTGAAGACTTTGACTGACTTGCTTCCTTCTTCCTTCCTTCCTTCCTTCCTTCTTCCATCTGTCTTTCCTTCCTTCCTTCCTTCCTTCTTCCATCTGTCTTCCTTCCTTCCTTCCTTCCTTCCTTCCTTCTGCTGTGAGACTGTATAGATACAGTATTATTACAGTGGATAGAGTATTTGAAGACTTTGATTGACTTCCTTCCTTCCTTCCTTCCTTCCTTCTTTCCTTCTTTCCTTCCAGGCTTTGGGGGAACATGAACTTCTGGAACATGAACTTTCTATGAAGGGTCGTCGTGGTGTTGAAACGATGAAACGATGCCTGTGTGTGTCAGACGGTCGGTCGGAAGCTATAAAATGAGCTGTGACTGCTGAGTCAATAAGTCAATACAGGAGCCAACAGGAAGTGAAGAGTCTTAACTCAGAGTCAAGAAGTCTGGCTCTTTATTTCACTTCTTATTTCCTCCACCTGTCTTATTCTATTATAACTTGATTTTACTTTTTCCTTCCTTCCTTCTTCCATCTGTCTTTCCTTTCTTCCTTCCTTCTTTCTTCCATCTGTCTTTCCTTTCTTCCTTCCTTCCTTCTTCCATCTGTCCTTCTTCCTTCCTTCTTCCATCTGTCTTTCCTTCCTTTCTTCCTTCCTTCCTTCTTCCATCTGTCCTTCCTTCCTTCCTTCTTCCATCTGTCTTTCCTTTTCCTTCCTTCTTCCATCTCTCTTTCCTTCCTTCCTTCTTCCATCTGTATTGAAGACTTTGACTGACTTGCTTCCTTCCTTCCTTCCTTCCATCTGTCCTTCCTTCCTTCCATCTGTCCTTCCTTCCTTCCTTCTTCCATCTGTCCTTCCTTCCTTCTTCCATCTGTCTTTCCTTTCTTCCTTCTTCCATCTGTCTTTCCTTCCTTCCTTCTTCCACCTGTCCTTCCTTCCTTCCTTCTTCCATCTGTCTTTCCTTCCTTCCTTCTTTCTTCCATCTGTCTTTCCTTTCTTCCTTCCTTCCTTCTTCATCTGTCTTTCCTTCCTTCCTTCCTTCTTCCATCTGTCTTTCCTTCCTTCCTTCCTTCTTCCATCTGTCTTTCCTTTTCCTTCCTTCTTCCATCTCTCTTTCCTTCCTTCCTTCTTCCATCTGTATTTGAAGACTTTGACTGACTTGCTTCCTTCTTTCCTTCCTTCCTTCCTTCCTTCTTCCATCTGTCTTTCCTTCCTTCCTTCCTTCCTTCTTCCATCTGTCTTTCCTTCCTTCCTTCCTTCCTTCCTTCCTTCTGCTGTGAGACTGTATAGATACAGTATTATTACAGTGGATAGAGTATTTGAAGACTTTGATTGACTTCCTTCCTTCCTTCCTTCCTTCCTTCTTTCCTTCTTTCCTTCCAGGCTTTGGGGGAACATGAACTTCTGGAACATGAACTTTCTATGAAGGGTCGTCGTGGTGTTGAAACGATGAAACGATGCCTGTGTGTGTCAGACGGTCGGTCGGAAGCTATAAAATGAGCTGTGACTGCTGAGTCAATAAGTCAATACAGGAGCCAACAGGAAGTGAAGAGTCTTAACTCAGAGTCAAGAAGTCTGGCTCTCTATTTCACTTCTTATTTCCTCCACCTGTCTTATTCTATTATAACTTGATTTTACTTTTTCCTTCCTTCCTTCTTCCATCTGTCTTTCCTTTCTTCCTTCCTTCCTTCTTCCATCTGTCTTTCCTTTCTTCCTTCCTTCTTTCTTCCATCTGTCCTTCCTTCCTTCCTTCTTCCATCTGTCTTTCCTTTCTTCCTTCCTTCTTTCTTCCATCTGTCTTTCCTTTCTTCCTTCCTTCCTTCTTCCATCTGTCCTTCCTTCCTTCCTTCTTCCATCTGTCTTTCCTTTCTTCCTTCCTTCTTTCTTCCATCTGTCTTTCCTTCCTTCCTTCTTCCATCTGTCTTTCCTTTCTTCCTTCCTTCCTTCTTCCATCTCTCTTTCCTTCCTTCCTTCTTCCATCTGTATTTGAAGACTTTGACTGACTTCCTTCCTTCCTTCCTTCCTTCCTTCCATCTGTCCTTCCTTCCTTCCTTCTTCCATCTGTCTTTCCTTCCTTCCTTCCTTCCTTCTTCCATCTGTCTTTCCTTCCTTCCTTCCTTCCTTCTTCCATCTGTCTTTCCTTCCTTCCTTCCTTCCTTCTTCCATCTGTTTTTCCTTCCTTCCTTCCTTCTGCTGTGAGACTGTATAGATACAGTATTATTACAGTGGATAGAGTATTTGAAGACTTTGATTGACTTCCTTCCTTCCTTCCTTCCTTCCTTCTTTCCTTCTTTCCTTCCAGGCTTTGGGGGAACATGAACTTTCTATGAAGGGTCGTTGTGGTGATGAAACGATGAAACGATGAAACGATGAAACGATGCCTGTGTGTGTCAGACGGTCGGTCGGAAGCTATAAAATGAGCTGTGACTGCTGAGTCAATAAGTCAATACAGGAGCCAACAGGAAGTGAAGGAAGTGAGGAAGTCTGGCTCTCTATTTCACTTCTTATTTCCTCCACCTGTCTTATTCTATTATAACTTGATTTTACTTCCAATTTAACACTTTGCTTTTATATTCTGTCTCCATGCATTTTATGTTTTAATGTAATAATCTTTGTTCATGCAACAGTTTGGAAAATTGCTTAAATATATATATTATATATATACTGTATTATAGCTCTATTAATCTTCCTGTCATCCTCGCGGGTCAAATTGACCCCGTCTGTTTTGACTGTTCTTTCTTTCCTTCCTTCTTTTCTTCCTTCCTCCCTTCCATCCTTCCTCCTTCCCTTCCATCCTTCCTCCTTCCATCCTTCCTTCCTTCTTCCTCCCTCCCTTCCGTCCTTCTTTCCTCCCTCCCTTCCTCTTTTCCTTCCTTCCTCCCTTCCATCCTTCCTTCTTCCTCCCTCCTCCCCTTTCCTTCCTTCTCTCTCCCTTCTTTCATCCCTCCCCTCCTTCCTTCCTCCCTTCCGCTTTTCCTTCCTTCCTTCCTTTCCTCCCTTCTTCCTCTCTTCCTTCCTTGACTCTAGGACAACAGGACCGTTAATTAATATTTGTTATGAATGAATGCCTTGATTGTCATTGCACACACACACACACACACACACACACACACACACACACACACACACACACACACACACACACACACACACACACACACACACACACACACACACACACACACACACACGCTTTAGTTGCATGGATACATCAGCTGTTTTAACCCTCCTGTTGTCCTCGAGTCAAGGAAGGAAAGGAGGAAGGAAGGGAGGAAAGGAGGAAGGAAAGGAGGACGGAAGGGAGAAAGGAGGAAGGAAAGGAGGGAGGAAGGGAGAAAGGAGGAAGGAAAGGAGGAAGGAAGGAAGGAAGGGAGGAAGAAGGAAGGAAAGGAGGGAGGAAGGGAGAAAGGAGGAAGGAGGAAGGAAAGGAGGGAGGAAGGAAGTAAAGAAGGAAGGAAGGATGGAAGGAAGTAAAGAAGGAAGGAAAGGAGGAAGGAGGAGTTTTCTAGTTGTAATTCTGACTTATGATTGTTGACAAATCTGAAACTGGTCGCTATGGCAACTCTGAGGTGAGACAAAGACACAAAGAGACAAAGAGACAAAGAAGGTGAGGCTGGAGGGATGGAAGTTACCCTCTTTAAAACAGGAAAATCACTGTATTTAATACGACTATGTTGGGGAAACTCACGGCTTCCATGTCTTTGGTTGCATAGCAACAGTGTTCCCACATGTTTAATCACTTGTATGGGCTACCGAGTGTATCATATATTTGATTTCCCAAGTGAAAAAACAACTCAGAACATGAATGTGAAGGCGGGATGAATTCAGAAAGCCGTTAACAGACTGCGGCTGGAAACTCTTTCATGGATGCTCCCTGTGTCCTCAGTATTATTACAGTTCCTTCATTCCTTCCATCGGTCTCTTTCCTTTTCCTTCCTTCTTCCATATGTCCTTCCTTCCTTTCTTCCTTCCTTCTTTTACTTTCCTTCTTTTACCTTCCTTCTTCCATATGTCCTTCCTTCCTTCCTTCCTTCTTCCGTCTGTCTTTCCTTCCTTCCTTCCTTCCATATTCCATCTGTCCTTCCTTCTTTCCTTCCTTCTTCCATCTGTCTTTCCTTCCTTCCTTCCTTCCTTCCTTCTTTTACCTTCCTTCTTCCATCTGTCTTTCCTTCCTTCCTTCCTTCCTTCTTCCATCTGTCCTTCCTTCCTTTCTTCCTTCCTTCTTCCATCTGTCCTTCCTTCCTTCCATATGTCTTTCCTTTTCCTTCCTTCCTTCCTTCCTTCCTTCCTTCCTTCCTTCTCCCATCTGTCTTTCTTTCCTTCCTTCCTTCCTTCCTTCTGTGAGACTGCATAGATACAGTATTATTACAGTAGACTGAAGACTGTTTTGAAGACTTTGACTGACTTCTTTCCTTCCTTCTTTCCTTTCTTCCTTCCTTCTTCCATCTGTCCTTCCTTCCTTCCATATGTCTTTCCTTTTCCTCCCTTCCTTCCTTCCTTCCTTCTCCCATCTGTCTTTTCTTCCTTCCTTCCTTCCTTCCTTCTGTGAGACTGCATAGATACAGTATTATTACAGTAGACTGAAGACTGTTTTGAAGACTTTGACTGACTTCTTTCCTTCCTTCTTTCCTTCCTTCTTTCCTTCCTTCTTTCCTTCCTTCTTTCCTTCCTTCCTTCCAGACTGCAGCTGGAAACTCTTTCATGGACGCTCCCTGTGTCCTTCCTTCTTTCCTTCCTTCTTTCCTTCCTTCCAGACTGCGGCTGGAAACTCTTTCATGGATGCTCCCTGTGTCCTCAGTATTATTACAGTGGATAGAGTATTTGAAGACTTTGACTTCCTTCATTCCTTCCATCGGTCTGTCTTTCCTTTTCCTTCCTTCTTCCATATGTCCTTCCTTCCTTCCTTCTTTTATCTTCCTTCTTCCATCTGTCTTTCCTTCCTTCCTTCCTTCTTCCGTCTGCCTTTCCTTCCTTCCTTCCTTCTTCCGTCTGTCTTTCCTTCCTTCCTTCCTTCCTTCTTCCATCTGTCCTTCCTTCCTTTCTTCTTCCATCTGTCCTTCCTTCCTTCCTTCTTCCATCTGTCCTTCCTTCCTTCCATATGTCTTTCCTTTTCCTTCCTTCCTTCCTTCCTTCCTTCTCCCATCTGTCTTTCCTTCCTTCCTTCCTTCCTTCTGTCAGACTGCATAGATACAGTATTATTACAGTAGACAGAAGACTGTTTTGAAGACTTTGACTTCCTTCATTCCTTCCATCGGTCTGTCTTTCCTTTTCCTTCCTTCTTCCATATGTCTTTCCTTCCTTCCTTCCTTCCTTCCTTCCTTCCTTCCTTCTTCCATCTGTCTTTCCTTCCTTCCTTCCTTCTTCCGTCTGTCTTTCCTTCCTTCCTTCCTTCCTTCCTTCTTCCATCTGTCCTTCCTTCCTTTCTTCCTTCCTTC
>NC_070581.1:32986340-32988840 GCF_027409825.1 Scomber japonicus | reverse complement strand
GAGGGAAGAAAGAAGGAAGGAAGGAAGGAAGGAAGGAAGGACGGGACTCAATCCCAATAACCCCCCATTCACCAGTAATAATGTTAAACACAGTCTGCCCCCCCCCTCCCCCCCTACCCCCCTCCCCCCCTCCCCCCTCCTCCCTCCTCCATCTATCAGCTGACAGATCCAATTCAAAATGGTAAAAGTGGAGATTTTTTTATAGTCCTGTAAAGCAAGATGAACTTTCTTGATCCCTGAAGGGAAACTGGGTCATTACAGCCGCTCCGATGCTCAGAGCGAGCGAGCGAGAGAGCGAGAGAGTGAGTGAGCATCGGGACGGGAGGCAGAAAAAAAAAACTCGACTGTGGATGTTCGTACACTATAAAAAAAAAACTGTCACGGGGAGTTAGAAATGTGTTGTACCCGAGTAGTATTTGGGTCGTATTGTGGGTGTTGGAGGTTTATGTTCCCTCAGCTCTATGTTCCCTCAGCCCTATGTTCCTACAGCTCTATGTTCCCACAGCCCTATGTTCCCTCAGCCCTATGTTCCCTCAGCTCTATGTTCCCACAGCCCTATGTTCCCTCAGCCCTATGTTCCCACAGCCCTATGTTCCCTCAGCCCTATGTTCCCTCAGCTCTATGTTCCCTCAGCTCTATGTTCCCACAGCCCTATGTTCCCTCAGCTCTATGTTCCCTCAGCCCTATGTTCCCTCAGCTCTATGTTCCCTTATTCCTATGTTCCCTACAGCCCTATGTTCCCTAAGCCTTATGTTCCCTCAGTTCTATTTTCCCTCAGCCCAATGTTCCCTCAGCCCTATGTTCCCTCAGCTCTATGTTCCCTCAGCCATATGTTCCCTCATTCCTGTGTTCCCTCAGCCCTATGTTCCCTCAGGTCTATGTTCCCTAAGCTCTATGTTTCCTCAGTCCTATGTTCCCTCAGCCCCATGTTCCCTCATCCCTATGTTCCTACAGGTCTATGTTCCCTAAGCTCTATGTTCCCTCAGCCCTATGTTCCCTCAGCTCTATGTTCCCACAGCTCTATGTTCCCTCAGCCCTATGTTCCCTCAGCTCTATGTTCCGTCAGCTCTATGTTCCGTCAGCTCTATGTTCCCTCAGCCCTATGTTCCGTCAGCTCTATGTTCCCTCAGCCCTATGTTCCCTCAGCTCTGTGTTCCCTCAGCACTGTTTCCTCAGCCCTATGTTCCATCAACCCTATGTTCCCTCAGCTCTATATTCCCTGAACCCCATGTTCCCTCATCCATATGTTCCCTCAGCCCTATGTTTCCTCAGCCCTATGTTCCCTCAGCCCTATGTTCCCACAGCCCTATGTTCCCACAGCCCTATGTTCCCTCAGCTCTATGTTCCCTCAGCTCTATGTTCCCTCAGGTCTATGTTCCCTCAGGTCTATGTTCCCTCAGCTCTATGTTCCCTCAGCTCTATGTAAACCTAAAATACTGATATTGCACAGTAGGCATAGACCCTGTTTAACAGTGTAATGGGACTGTGTTAGGTGGATAGCAGCAGCCTGTGGTTTAGCCTACAGGCTGCTATGAGGGGGGGGGGGGGGTAAAAGGGGGAGGGGGGCAAGGGGGGGGGGCTGCTGCTGCTGCTCTGATTGAACATACAGAACATCGATGCTGCCAGGCGGCGGCAGCAACCACAACCGCTCGTGTGTGTATGTATGTATGTGTGTGTGCGTGTGCATGTGTGTGTTTGTGTGTGTGTGTGTGTATGTGTGTGAGGGTGTGTGTGTGTGTGTGTATGTGTGTGTGTGTGTGAGGGTGTGTGTGTGTGTGGGTGTGTGTGTATATGTGTGTGTGTGTGTGTGTGAGAGTGTGTGTATGTGTGTGTGGATGCTTTCATTTTGTATCTGTGAATTCATTTTCTATACATAGACACATACTTCAATATATATGTGTGTGTGCTAGCATGTGTGTATGTGTGCATGTGTGTGTGTGTGTGTGTGTGGGTTTGTGTGTGTGTGCATGTGTGTGTCCACCTGCAGGGCTCATGCTAATATCATGCATCACTGCAGCAAAGCTCACAGACTGAGCATGTGCTGTCCTACATAACGCACAAAACACACATCCGGGGATGAAGAAGCACATTTCAGACTTTTACAACTTTTAAAAAACACAACTTCCCCTGCCTGTCAAACACCCCCCGTACATCCACCCAACCCCCCCCCCCCCCCCCCTCCACCAACACCTCCACCTCTGTATAGGTTTTTTTCGCTTAACAACTCAAAGCAAAAGCAGAGAGGATGTAAACCAAGACAGAGGGAGAGAAAGTGACAGAGACAGATCGGTTGACAGGGAAGCTAGCAGGAAACGCAAGATCCCTTCACACACACACACACACACACACACACACACACACACACACACACACACACACACACACACACACACACACACACACACACACACACACACACACACACACACACACACACACAGGAAATGTGATTGACAGCTCCCTCAAGGCCTTTAGTGAATTATTCAGCACAGTCTGACGG